>NW_028274809.1:117193488-117496372 GCF_037043125.1 Eumetopias jubatus | reverse complement strand
GTCATGATCCCGGGGCCCTGGGATAGAGCCCCACATTGGGCTCCTTGCTCTGCAGGGAACCTCTTCTCTCTCTTACTCTGCCTGCCGCTCCCCCTGCTTGTGCTCTCTCTCTCTGTCAAATAAATAAATAAAAGAAAGTAACTTTCTTTAAAAAAATAATTTATGTTATCATTAAAAATTTATACTTCTTTCCCTGTTAACCATCTCTCAAAGTTGTTGATGGATGTGTACTTAATTTTGATGGGTTTTAAATGCTTCTCTCAAATATAGTTATCAACATTTTAATAGGGATTCAGACATGAAGCATAATACATTTTTGCATGAATACCAGTTTTTATATGCTTTGAATTCATGGTTCCCTATTTATGACTAAAATAAAACCACCTTATGGATAAGAATTCTGTCTTCTATATTCTTTGATTCTTGTCATGGGACATAATATAGTGAATTGAGCACTGTGTCTACTAAATAGATGTTGTTAAATGACATTCTTAATTTCAAGGGTCATTTATGGACATGCCTAATTTGGAGAGGCTATTGCCAGGAGTTTGAGACATAGAAACCACAAATACATGGATGATGTTGAAAAGGAGCCAATATGATTTTTTTTAAAAGGAGATTTGAAAACAACCAAACAGACCCTTTAGAAATGAGAAATTCAGTTCTATTTTAAAATTCAAAAATGATTTATATAGCTTGAAGTTTTCAGACATATAAAGTCTATGTCTTATATGTATCCAACAGATATGTAAGAAGATAAATCTTAGAAAACATGACAGCGTGGTAAAGATACGGGAAATGTGAAGGGAAATCTGAAGGAAGAGATGGTCTAAATGTGTCCCACTGGAGCTCCAGGGGAGTAACAGGAGAAAATACAGGAACAACAATGACTAAAGGGTAACTGTGAAGAATTTTCTCTGATTGAAGATAAATTAGGCTGAAAACAGATACTGACTCCTGAGCTGGATAAATTAATTGAAATGTATTAAATAATTCTGAATCTGGAGAACATCAAAAGCAAAGAAGCCTCATGACAAGTATGGGTCCCAGGTTCAACCTTGTAAACGTGGTCATGCTGCAAAATTAATGAACTCATCACAGTGAGGGCCTCTATATAGGAGGGTCTGGCAGAGAGTTCAAATCCATCCTTTTTCCAGCTAGCACTCCTTGACTACTAGGGCACCCGTCGGGAATGATCCTGAGCCCTTGGGCCTGCACAGTGATTCCAAGAAGGAAGGGAAGGAGGAAGGAGCAGTGATTCCAAGGATCTCCCAGTTAAACTATTCTTGGAAGAGTAATCTAGATTATTGGTGATAAGGGCCCCATTTACTGGTGTTGCTTATTCCCAGCCCAATACACATAACACCACCCATCCTTTTACCCCAAAGGAGATGAAAACTTCAGCTACCCTCAACAATGGGGCAGGAGCAGAGGACAGTCACCATCCATCATTTATGTTATATCTGAACTCCCCTAATTATAGGCACATTATGGTGGGTTATTGCTATAACACTACACATATAAAATTATATTCACAAGGAGGCTGTAGACGTGCCAGACCTGTATGCATCTAACAAACATCCTGATATTCCTACCTTCATGTATATCTATTTATCTGTATACATGAAATAAAAACTAAATAAGTTCAAAAAATAATGAAGCAAGCCATTATCATAGTGGAAGATTTTAGCATACGTCTATTGATAGATCAAGCCCTCTAAAATGAGTGGCGTTATATGAAACTTGGACAATACAATTGAAATGTGTTTAAATGGACATATATAGAGCCCAACTGGGAAGTGCTTATGCTTTACAAGCATACATGTAACAGTTGCAAAATCTGATAACCTACTAGTTCACAAGGAAGTATGAAGAAATGTCACTGGATTTGTTTCATACAAAGTCTTTGCTCTGTTGATAACATAGTAGAATTATAAGTGCATTACACAACGATGGGTAAAACAAAAACCAAAGTCTTTGAAATACGTTAGGAGGACTGCACACTCACTCAGACCACACAGATGATTCCGATTATGTTTTCCTGCCATAACCACAAGGCAAGGGGTGGAGGAGGTCCAATGGGCATAGCTCCCAGCCATCTTCTTTTCTCCAAGGGAGATTCATCTGAGTGTTAGGGAAAGAGCTCTGCTTTGAGTTAGGTCCTGCCAGGCCACAGGGCAGGCTGACTGGGGGCTTTCCAAACCTCTAACAGTACCCATCATGTCAATCAAAAAACTGCAGGAAAATTATTTTTGACAGTCTCAAAACTGCCTTTCATATCACAGAATGTAGCTCTGATGTCCAAGCAGCATAATTTCTTATTACGCAGCAGGTACTCTCATGTTACATCATTCATTAAAATGACAAGGCAACTCACAAGAGTAGTCAACTGCAAGACTATATAAACATGGCCAGTAGGAGTTATGCACACATAACAGGCAATAGCTGAGTATGCATTGGACAAATGGATGTATAGAGTGTGGGACTTACTGGATAAAAAGCATAGTTTTGTGCTTCAGTATGAAAAATGAGATCATGACAAAAGGACAAATAGAGAAAGGAGAATAGAGTCTAAAACAAGCCCCCACATAGAGGTGATAAATGAATAAATGGAAAGTGAGAAATAAGAGCTATCCAGTATACATGGACCACTCTTCCTGGGAAGGAGGAAGTTAGTGTGCTTATCAGTTAAAGGGGACGAGGTCATGCTAGTACTGCGAACCATGGGACGGAAAAGTTCTCCCTCCATTTGCTTTCAGACTTCCAAAAGATAGCTAATTCCAATGTTAATTAGCTAATTCTCACTACTTCCAACCTCCCTGTTTGCATCATAACTCACATCACTCTGACTAGGTGCAAACATTTAGGAAAACAAAGAGTACTGGGGAGGAGTCTGCCCCAAGAAAAATTCAATGGCTGATAATAAATTGGGGAAAACATTTATCTTAAAGATAAGACAAGGTTAATACCCTTAAAAAATACAAATAATCCAGTAACACTTGAGCAAAGCCATGCACTTACACCAAGGAAACATAAATGACCAATAATACCCACAGTAAAAAGTTCAACTTCGGGCGCCTGGGTGGCTCAGATGGTTAAGCGACTGCCTTCGGCTCAGGTCATGATCCTGGAGTCCCGGGATCGAGGCCCGCGTCGGGCTCCCTGCTCAGTAGGGAGTCTGCTTCTCCCTCTGACCCTCCCCCCTCTCATGCTCTCTGTCTCTCATTCTCTCTCTCTCAAATAAATAAATAACATCTTAAAAAAAATAAATAAAAAGTTCAACTTCACTGTGAACCAAGGGAATGCAGATAAACACAAGTGCTGGAGCAGTCTGCAAAGACTAAGGGAGATTTAAAAAGTGATAGTAGCCAATATCGGCAAGGTGTTTGAAAAACGAACATGGTACCCCTCTGCTGGTGAGCTTGAATGTGAACATAATCCTTCTAGACAGGTACTTGGCACTATGTACCAAGGACCTCAAACACAGTAATTTCAATTCTGGAAACAGTCCAAAGAAGAAACAATTAGGAACTAAAATGAAGATGTATGTTTCAGGATTATGTATTGTAGCATTATCTATCATGGTGAAAAACTAGACACTAAATAAATGATGAAGAGTAATGAATTGATTGGATTCTTACAGTATGACAGAATTAACTGCTTGGAAGCAAAACAATATCCTAGGGAAATGCTAATGATAGAGTGTCATATGAAAAAGAAATACATATTAAAATGTATATGCATAGAAAAAAGTAAAATTTAAAAATTGTTAATAATAATTTCCCCCATACTCTACTTTTTTCATTGAAAATTGCATTTCCCAAACATTTTTCTCTATTTTTTCAGATTTACAGAATTTACACAAATCTATTTTTGATATATATATTCTTTTGATAATACTAAAGTTAGTAATAAATTTACCATACTCATCCCAACTATGACTATAAGATAACTTGAAGAATAGATCTGCTTTATCTTTTAGTCAAGCTGCTCAGCATTGGACACCTAAATACAGCAAAATACGTGGATTATAATGATCAATTTCATCCAAAGTTAGAATCATTTATGCCCATATTCCCATATTATAAATACACACACACACACAGATTAGAAAGGTCATTAGATTGTTCTCTCCTTTTTTAAAAAAAAAGATTTTATTTATTTTTTAACAGAGAGACAGAGAGAGAGAGACGGCGAGAGAGGGAACACAAGCAGGGAGAGCAGGGGAGGGAGAAGCAGACTTCCCGCTGAGCAGGGAGCCCAATGTGGGACTCGATCCCAGCACCCTGGGATCATGACCTGAGCCGAAGGCAGACGCTTAACTGAGCCACCCAGGCGCCCTCTCTCTTCTTTACAATAGGATTGACTTTTAAAATAAAATGGCAAACTCTGCCACATAAAAAAAAAAAATTATTTACAAAATACACCAAACCAAGAGAATAAATGCTCTTTAAGTAGCTAAGAGACCTAAATGGGGAAGAAACTTTTATTTAAATGAACGAATGACGTTAAGGAAAAAGAAAACCTCAAACCCACGGTCATACAAATGTTAGGTAATAAAACTGTGGTTTCAAATGTCATATTTTGTTTCATAGTTCAGATGTAGGTTTATTTTAAAACATTGTGAGGTTTATAAAGGTGGGCAATTCAAACATACTTTTCTTAGTGTTTTGTTCTTGTTTTTATTAAATAAACTCAGAAATCGAAGACTTTTACAGTGTCATTGTATAGTATTTGCCTAAGGAGTAATATTAACATCCAGAAATTGAAGTTGGCAGAGATAAGACACAGAATAGTGATTGAGCAAGAACAGTAGTCATGTCAATTAGAAGTGTGCGCCTTCAAGTAGCATCACAAAGACTGCCACATTTGGAGACCTGGTTTCTTAACCGGCACCAGGTGTTATTTGATACCATATATGCTCCCCTTCTTGGCATGGTTTATACCTACCATTTATCTCTGATTTAGTGCATGGACATCAAGTGCAGAGAGACAAATTAGTAGTTAGCTGCAGTGAGAACTAAGGAAATGTTAACAAGATGCTGTACCATGGACCTGCTAGAAGCCCAAAAGCGACCCGCTGTCTCCCTGTTGAAGGTCACTCAGTGGCCTCCCGCTGCACTTCATACTAAGCTCCACTCCACTGGCGCGTCCAGCCTTCCCAGTTCCATCTCATCCCACTCTGCCCTTCTCAACAATGGTTTCCTTCCATCTCTCAAACAGACTAAGCTCTTTCTGTTTCGTAGCCTTTGTACATGTTCTTCCTTCTGACTGACAATTTGGTCTGTACCATGCGTTGGCCACTTCTGTCTTAAATTAAAGGGTCTTTCAGGAGCACCCCCACTTCCGTGTATCTTGTGTCCTGTCCTAATTTACAACTGAATCCTGGTTATTTCTCTCATGATATTTCTCGAGGTGGATAAGGATACCTTTATTTGTTTACTTTGTATTGTCTATTCCTCTTTAGACTCTTATCTCCATGAGGGCAGGAAGGATACTTTGTTCACCGTCATGTATCCAGCACCTAGAGTAGCACCTGCCACAGAGCAGGTACTCCATTATATGTAATTGTTACAGGCAGGGAGGCCAAATAAAATATATTCTCATCTATAATGTATTTGTGGAATAGATTTCCATGTCTAGGAAACAGCATTATGATTGCAAATGTAAGTCATTCCCTCTTTATCCAGACATCCTATTATCTCTCTCATCCATTCTTTAACTGAGATCCTACCAACGTCAACAGAAATTCTGTGAATAGCTAGGAAAAGAACTGGAACATATCAAACAAAAGGGGGAAATGATGGATTTACACATCATTATTTTCCAGACCCTTTCATTGGCATAATGAGATGACGGATGCATATGTCATAATTCATAGGCTGACACTTCCCTCATTTCACATCTAGCGATCCTGTGTATGACTTCATTTGCTAGCATCAGTGTTAATCATAAACACTCTTTGTGTCTGAACAGTGCATTTCAAGGGTCAAGATCATATAAAGTTCTATCCTGATAAGATAAATGAGTTGGATTTGGGAGGAAGATTCGTAATCAAAAAGCACTGTTTCTCAAATAATACAATATACGTTAAAAAAGAAGAAGATAGCAGGAAGGGAAGAACGAAGGGGAGGAAATTGGAGGGGGAGACGAACCATGAGAGACGATGGACTCTGATAAACAAACTGAGGGTTCTAGAGGGGAGGGGGGTGGGGGGATGGGTTAGCCTGGTGATGGGTATTAAAGAGGGCACTGGGTGTTATGCACAAACAATGAATCATGGAACACTACATCAAAAACTAATGATGTAATGTGTGGTGATTAACATAATAAAAAACTAAATAAAACCACTGTTTCTACTTTTGCTTTTCAACTATAGAATCTTAGGTATTTCCCTTTTGCTTTCATATAAACCAGACTAAGTTCTAAAGACATGCCTTACTTAGTTCTAGGACGAAAACTTCGTAATGATCAATTCTGTCAACTGGTCAATTCATCTGGCCCAGCAGGCTTCTCCTCACAGCAGAGACTCCTGATCACCTTAGTCTCAGGACACGTTCTGACTTCTGGTGGAATATGTTTGAAGAGCTTTCTGAGAGGGGGTTGGGGCTTTGCCACCTGGTTCTGTCCGTGAGATGCAGCCCACAGACCCACATGTCTTTCTAACCTCTGCACCTGCTCCCTGGAAATTGGAGTTCCCCCTACTGTTTTATCTTCTCTTTCTTCTTCACACTGGCATTCCTTCCCCAAATTCTACTCCAACCTGTGACCCCACCAAAGCTCTGGGGAAATCATGGACAAGATTTACTTGGAGACTCTTAGTTCCTTACAATTAAGACTCCTGAATGAAAGTGGAGGAGAAAGGTATGATATTATTTGAGTGTGGCTTATCTCCTTGTCTTTAAAATATTTACTTCTTTGATTTTGATGGTCCAAAACGAACACGAGGATTTATTTTTTGATTTAATATGTAGTCTTTTAGGAAACAATATATGGTTATCTTTTCTTCCCCCAAGTTCTTGTTGTTGAATTTGTGTTTTGTCAAATCACTCAGAAACTACCAACAAATATGTGGACTATTTCATTGCATAGCATTTTCCTAATGTTATATCAACACCAAAGGATCACCATAGAGTTTAATTATGCAGTTTTTCAAGAAGTTTTTTTTTTTTTAACATATAAAGTTTTCACTGGGCTGTTTATTGGCGTCTTAACTTATACATGCTTTCCTACTATGGGTAATGTAATAGTTTCCTTCTAAGTCCCCTAATGCTTACAGTTGAGATTCCCAGAGTTCTTAAGGACTACCTAATGCTTGGACCCACTGGTGTCTTTCTCACAACAGGTGGAATGTAAGGCTTACTGGTGAATTACAGTTATTTGATGTCATGAGAATTATAAGTTTCATAAATGTTATTATGCCTCTGATTACTATCATTATTCCAAACATACCATTTTAGTATCATTGGACACCTAACATTCACAATCAATCCAGTTAACCTTATAACATTTGCTCTGATATATCCCCAAATATATTTATAAATCTTACATATGTAGAGGCCCTTATTTCCCTGAAATTTGCCATCATAGCTCCAAAGGGAAAATGCACCGTTCCTAGAAAAATGATTAGCACACAGTGTTATACTTGCTGTTATTATATACTAAGTACAAAATTCATGGTCTTTTGACTTTAAAGTCAGATCAAACTAGTATTTTGAAGAATACGTATTTATAGAATGTGATGGTGCCACACCTTGACAAGGTTGTGGAAACTATTATTATAGATACAACCCATAATATGGAATATGGCTGTATAGATACAACCCATATCAGAAAAACTCTATATTATTAAGAGAATCAATCAAAACTGAAATACCTATTTATTAAAATTATTATATGAATGACTCATTTATGTATTTTCCATGAAATATTTATTTTATGATTTTGTTCCTTTAAAATGTTTTGATAACAGAATATGATTTAATCAAAGTAATCACCAAAATAATAATGACCTTGAATTTGTCTGTATTGAGAGTAAAGGGATAATTAGTCGAAGTTAGCCTCTACTTAAGGTGGAATTATCCTGGCAGTTCTGTGGTAGCTTTAACTTAGTCCCCTACTTATGAACCCAAGCAAATTAACCTGAAACGCAAATTGTTCTCTCCTGTCTCCAGTTTCCTAGGTTACTCAACATCCAAAAAATACTGCATTCATGTTCCCGTATCATTTGTCCCATATCCACAAGGGCAGGATTTTTTTTTCCCCCTCTATGAGTTCTTTGCCAGTCTCACTGCCTAGAGCATTGCCAATATCTGATGATTGAATGGATGAATATAATACAAAGATGAATTCTCCATTAAATTCTAGTTTTAAATTGTTCTACTGGATTACACTTTGGTGATACCTATAAAAGTAAAACAAGTAGAGAAAGAAAATTATTTTCTAAAAATTCATGCCCAAATCAGATAATCATAAAAACAGAAAACCTCAAGATTACTCTAGCAGATGCTGTGGTGTGCCACGCGGACCTCCCCTCATCACCAGGAAACTCATTCTCCCAGCCACTAGGATGGCTTCCTGCTCACAGCGCACACCCGAGTCCCTGCCCTGGGACTGTCTTTGGCTGATGAGGGCAGACTCACCCGAAGCGTTGCCCCCCGCAGGGCAGCTAAGGACTGGTCAGTCTGGGGGCATGAGGGCTTGGCCCCTGCCTTCGAAGATTCACGTCTTCTCTGAAGGGTCAGTCTGACTCCAGAGAGCACCTCCACCCCTCGTCTCTCCCCAGCCAGTCCTGTGGGATCACGGAGGTTTCTGTTTTTATTGCATCACAGTTGAGCTTCTTCCTCTGCCCCTTCCTGCTTCCCCCACTCCCACAGAGGTATTCTTTCTAAAAGCACTTCCTAATGAACTTCCTCTATGCAAATCTCAGTCTCCTGTCCCCATCCCCGAATCCCCATCAAAACACAGGTAGCAGAGTTGGTGGCCAGAAGTAGTCTGGGGAAGCAAATCTAAAATGATATTTTGGAGCTGGATCACCTGTCAATCACGGGCAACCAGGACCCTGTTTCTGGCAGTTCGTGGAATACCGGCTATACCAGGGCACACATTGGTGGCATCACCGTTAAAACTGCCCCTGGTGCTGAACGGGATGGAACATCAGTGGGAGGAAACTTACTAGCAGGTGCAATGCGTAAGGGATTGGAGGGTTTCAGACAAGGCAATCATGGAATTGATGGACAGACAGGGACCATGGAATTGATGCTCTTCTTCAAGGCACTGCAGAAAGACAATGAGAGACTGAGGTGGTGCCAGGCAAACTGTAAAAATCAGAGGACCTCTCTGGCAGCTGATGAAGAGACTCTCACTTCCTGTAACTGAAGGATAGAGTGAGCAGAGGATCCAGCCTTCCTAAGAGTCGTGGAGCACCAAAGAATGAATTCTCAGCCTGGGCAAGGCTGCTCTGTCAGAACCAGGGCCCCAGCAGGGTGGGAGTGGAGCCATGAGACTTGGAATGAGACATCGGGACCAATACACTTAAGAACCTGGAAACTCCAGGTGCCCCTGGAATGTCTGGGTCTGCAGAGTGGCCCATCCCTCCCTCCCACTTGAAGATGATGTGACAACCTGCCACCCAGCCTGTTCTCTCCTGGCCAGCTGACCAAATAGTTGGGATTAAATCACCACATAACCAGGTAGGGAAAGACAGGACCTGATAAGGGAACAAAGGGACTATATCCAAAGGGCCAGAAGGCCCTACCCAGCAGGTGTCAGCCGGTGACAGTGTAACTGGAACTGAGTCCCGGGGAGATGGATCAAGGAAGATACAAAGTGGGCAAGGAAAAACATTTGGTATTAGAGCATCCTGCAATGATACAGAACTTAACACCATGGCAAGGGTCTTGGAAGATGGCATTAATACACTGCTAGGTTGGCCCTCAAAAGCCTGGAGAAAGTAATGGCTTATATAATGAAAGACAAAGCCAGACATGCCAGACTAGCTGTTGACGAGGACGAAGATAGATGGGCAACTACCAAGGGAGTTCTCTCCATCTATGCAACAGGAGACATCAAGGATGGGTGATCAGGGGGCCGAGGGCCACTAACCCCTATAAAAATCACAACTCTTTGCTCAAGTTTCATACCGTGAAACCCTTAACTGAAGAGAGGCCTGGTCCCCAGAAGGAGGCACCAGCAACACCAGAACAAGCGTACACAGCAAGGACTCAGCCATCCCTGCTCCAACACATCCCAAGGCCATGCAATTGACGAAAGACTAAGCCTGGTGAAGAATCACAATACAGACCTCTAGCATTTTGGAATAAGGCCATGCCATCTGTGGCAGAGAATTATATGCCGTTTGAAAAACATTTCTCTAACTACTACTGGGCCTTCGTGCAGATAAGGCACCCGACCATGAGACACCAAGTGGCCACGTGGCCAGCATTTCCCATCATGACCTGAATTTTGTTAGACTGACACCAGGGCATAACAAGGTCAGGAGCCAGCAGCAATCTCCTGAAAGTTAGAACTTTCTCCTAGAAAGTTAGGGCCAGGCAGAGGGCACAGGTAGGCTACTTATACAGGTGACTCATAGTTCCATGTCACCCACCACCTCTCCCCTATCTCAGTCCTCTGGCCATTGAGGGGTGTCCTTCATGACCAGCCTAGAGAGGAGGAAAAAGGCCAAACTTGGTTTCAGGGTGGGTTGGCTCAATATATTGGTGCAAGCCACAAAAGGCCTGCTGTGGACCACAGACCAGTCAAGGTGCTGAGAGGAAATCTTCCCAAAGCACAAAGCTTCAGGTGCATCTGCTCATCCACTTTTTGTGGAAACAGAAATTGGCTGAGGTTGGAATATATACAATCTCACTGATGGAGCTGAATGGCTTGGCTGGTTCATCAGGACCTGGAAGGGGAAGCCTGGAAGCGGGAGGACAATGAGATCTGGGAAAGAGCCTTGTGGGTGGACCCCCAGGGTACAAAGGGCAAAGACTTTTGTTTCATACATTAACATCCTCCGGACTGTTCACTGTGTAAAAGGCAGCAAATAACCAGAATGACTCTGCCAGCCGACACCAGCCAGCTCATCATCACCCACACCAGTGCTCCCATAGTGGCCATAGTGGCTGGGATAGAGGCCATGCATGGGCCCAGCGAGGGCTCCCTCTCAGCAAGGCTGATCTAGCTACTGCCACTACCGAGTGTCTAAACTGCCAACAACAGACACCAATGCTGAACCTGAATTTAGCACCATCCCTTGACATGCCCAAGCGGCCACTCAATGGCAAGACAATTATATTATTGTGACTGGAACTGACACCTAGGCTGGGTATGGGCTTTTCTTGTCTGCATGGCTGTGGCCAGCATCACCATCTGAGGACTTACAAATGTTGGATCCATTGGTGTGGGACTTTCCATGACATTTCAATAAATCAAATCATCCACTTCACAGCAAAGGCACCGTGGCACTTGACTGTGGGTCTACTGTTCTCATCACCGATTCTGTCCCAGAAGCTACTGGCTAGAGGAGGGTATGTGACAGCGTTTTGAGGTTGCTGTTGAGGCCCCAGCTTGGAGATTCCTTGTGAGGGTGTGTAATGCCTCAGGATGCAGTCTGTATATTCCTTATTAACAACCACTGTGGTACTGCGTCCTCAATAGGTAGAACACATCTACCAATGGTGAGAGTCAGAGTGATCATTCTTACCATCACTTTTAATGACCTGGGTGGGAAATCTGTACCTCTCATCCCCAAAACTATAGGCTCTGTGGATCTAGAAGTCTGTTCCCAGTGGGAAATGCTTCTACCAGGGAGTGCAACGTGAATCCCATTAATCTTCAAGCTACCATCCATTCGCTTCATCTCTTCACATCAAGACAGTAGTTAGAAGGAAAGGATGTACCATTCCTGGCTGGGAAGAATGTCTGTCACCCAGAAGGTCTGATGGAGCATTTCTTGGTATTCCTTGACCATTTTGATCGTAAATGGACAAGTGCTCAGACAAAGGTTGATAAAGAAGGGCATGATGACCAATGGCTCAGACCCCTCAGAGCTGAACGTCAGGCTCATCACACCAGGTTGGCTACGTAGACCGACAAAGGTATTAGGTGGGAACAAATGGGTGGTTGGGGGTGGGGGTAGGACGAGAGACGGTGAGTATCAGTTGCCATCCAGAGACCAGCTGCAGGCACGGAGCCTGTAGTTTTTCCCAATGATGTTCCTTCAGTGGTTTCCTCAGGGCAAGAGACTGATTAGACTCTTGGGTGGAGGGTGGGCTATTCCCAAATTAGGTACATGAAGTAATCTGAGTGAGGCCAGGGTGAACAACAGTGATGTGACACCCTGGTCACACCAGAACCAAGGCCCTCATTCTTCCAGTTGCCAGGAGTGAGAATGGATGATGAGAATTACTTTTGATGGCATGAGCCGCCCCACCTACAGTATGTCCCACATCCACCGTTTGATCACAGCAGGGGTGCAAAAGGCCCAGGCCCCTTCCTCAATTCCAGGACAACTCTGAGGGCCATCCCAGCTCTGTCACAACTACCTTGCCATTCAGTCGTCCAGCCCAATTTGACTGCCTTCAGTTTCCTACACGTGTTTTTACTAAAGATGTTCTTGCATGAAATGACACACAAATCTCCAGCTCAGAGTGTTTCCTGGGGAAGCTTATCTAAACAACTGCCGTTGGAAAGATTGGGATTTTAACAAGTGAACAGATACGCCCACGGATTTCTCAGTAGAACATTGCTCGACTTCATCTCTCTGAGGTCAGGTTCCCTGAGTAGAACCTGAGGTGAGGATTCTCATACAAATGACTTATTAAGGGAATGTTCTCTGAGAGGCACAGGTCAGGCAATGAGAGCGGCTGATTAGGGAGGGAGAAGAAGCTAGACACACAGATGTGGGTTGAGATGTGGGCAATGCCCCAGAGAAACATGCAAACACTTACTAGGCATTTAGTAGCCGGTTCCTAGGCCAGCCCTGTGAGGGGCGGGGGGGGACCTCGGTCCGTCCTAGTATAGACATGACTTTTTTTTTTTTAATTATGTTATGTTAATCACCGTTCATCATTAGTTTTTGGAGTAGTGTTCCATGATTCATTGTTTGTGTATAACACCCAGTGCTCCATGCAGAACGTGCCCTCCTTAATACCCATCACCAGGCTAACCCATCCCCCACCCCCTCCCCCTAGAACCCTCTGTTTGTTTTTCAGAGTCCATAGTCTCTTAGACATGACTCTTAAGTTTAACATTATTTACAAAGGAAGCCAGAGTTCAGAATATTCTTAAAGGTACACATGGAAGCTGCATTTAACCAAACAGAATAAAAGAGCCTTCACCTATGTCATTAGTCTTTGGAGTTCTATTACCGAACTGAAAATTTCAGGCAAAGCAGCTTTATAACCCCTTCCTCTCAAAACCTCGGTTTGCCTAGTCCCTAAAAATAGCATTTAACTAAGTGCTAACTCTGAGAAATAACCACACAAAATTAAGGATAAATTTTAAGAAAAAAAGTTACTTAAATGTATCAACCAAGAGGAGATTCTTTTTAGTTACAAGTCTCCATATGAAAGATTTAGGGCAAAAAGGAATTCTTGAGGTAGACCTAATTAAGGTTCTTATCAAATGTGGTGTATATGCAATTTTCCGATTCCTCTGACAGTTCATTAAGAAGTTTCAGAGAACTTCAAGGTCACGATTCTCTTCTATCTTTGTAGACACCTTTCTTCAGGATTGAAATGTGAGGATTTAAAGTGATATTCAAATGTGGGCCAGTACAGGGACAGCAGACTTCTATGTTTTACCAAGATTAACATTTTAGAATATTTTATATATAATTTTCATTAAGATCTAAAATGTTTTATGAAAGGAAAATGTTCATAGGAAACCCAGTCAGTTGAGTTTTTTTCCTTCAGAGCCACTAAAGGCACCAAGGATTTCCAGTAAATTAATGAGAGTATCAGGGAAGGTTTTCTATTTGTGTTCTGGAAGGTGCATTTCCTCCTCAGCAGCCCTGAGTGCATTAGAATATTCCCTACTGGAATAACAGCTTCAGTCTGGTATCTTCTACAGAGGGCTCATGGTGCCTTGCTAGGGGTCCAGGAGAAGCAGGTTAGAAATCCTGATACTCACCATCCTGAGGTTCCTCTCTGACCTCCCTGTCAGTGGGGGTGAGAATAAGAGATTATGTATTTCTTCATTATTGGTGGTGATGGTTAGGAGGCGTGGGGGCGGGAGGATGAGGAGAGCTACTGTTTACCAAGAAGTCAGACACCTACATGTTTTGTATGAGCTGAATTTGATACTCATTATAACGTCAGGAGGTAGAAAGTGATTATTCCTAGTTTTACAAATGAGGAAACTGAGGCTGAGGGCAGTTAAGCAATTCAAACAAGATCATACAACTGGGAAGTGGCGCTCTGACTCCACAGCCTGCACTTGTAGTCACTGCCTCGCCATTGAAACTATGCTTTTCAGGGAACTTTCACAAGTAAAACCAATTGAGAATGTGCAAAAGAGAGTTGAAATATAGTCACAAAGGTGAGGCTAGGTTTCAAGATATCCATCTCTACAGCAATGGCTTCTTCCTGCTGCTTCTCCCTTCATTCCTCAGTCCTCAGCAGAAGCTGTCTCTGGACTTTCCATAACTCCTCCCTCTCCCCGCCCCATGTCCCCAATCCAGTCTCCATGGCAACCAGAGTGAGTATCCCAAAGAATAAATCTGTCCCCACTGCTTTTCTGTTGTAAATGCTCAAAAGCACCCCACGGTTTTAGGATGAAGCACACATCCTTTGGGCATAAACAAACTCTCCTGCCATCCCCAGCTCCTTTTTCATCAGTGGTGTGCTGCACACCGGTCATACCCACGTCAAGCAGACTTCGATATTTTGAGGGATTTTGAGAGAATTCTTGAGACTTTTGTAAATCCACTAATTACTAAATACTCCTATATCAATTTTCCCATAAATTTTGCTAGGACATAATCAGATATAAAATTGAAAATGAAGTTGCAGTCTGAAATGGCAAGTCCAGTGGATGAGGAAAACCACAACACTCATGGGGACAGCATGGAAATATCTGGCCTCTTTGTAGGTCCAGAGAAGCACAAAGCTAGGCTGATGCTCTTTGTGGGGGGGGCGGTGGGATAAAGGGGAGGGAAGAACAGAGGGGGAGAGGCAGGTTCTGAAGAATGGGCAAGTAGCAAAATCATCCTTGGGATTGTAGTGCTTTCCCTGCCATGAGGAAACCATACCAATGGTGGGCTTAGCCCTTAGCCGGGCTGAGCTCATTTGAAAAGAAGCAAGGGTCTGTGAGAAGCCAAGCAGAAGAGGGAGCAAAGGGAGAACCACAGGTCCTACACAATATGCAAAATTAAACTAAATGGACACCTGTTCATAATTTACAATTACTATTTGATTTTCATAGTCAACAGCAATGCAATGACTAGAAAGTGTGTATTTTAAAGGACAATATGGAGCCATTTTATTTTCAGCATTTTAATTGTGTAGGGGAGGAAACATTTTTCCTTGTACCGTTTAAGGTCTTCCAGGTGGTTTAAGAATTAAATTGACCTGAGACAGATTAACAGAGAAAACAAGACAAAGCCCAAGGTTTACTACATGCACACGGAGGCCCAATAATGAGGTGAAGACCTAAAGAAACATCCCAGAGCGCCTGAATAGCTCAGTCGGTTAAGTGTCTGCCTTTGGCTCAAGTCATGATCCCAGGGTCCTGGGATCGAGCCCTGCTTCCAGCTCCCTGCTCAGCAGAGAGCCTGCTTCTCCCTCTGCCGCTCCCCCTGTTTGTGCCCTCTCTCTCTCTCTCTCTCTAATGAATAAATAAAATCTTTAAGAAAAATAAAGAAACAACCCAGGCAGGCAGTTTTTATATTAGAGAAAGGGACCATAAGTCTGTGAGGAATTGATAGGACAAAGAAAACTTAACTTTGGGAGCTTCCATTAGTAAGGAATTCTAAACAGAATTTGGGCTGGGGGAGTAAATTAGTAAAACATAACAAGGGTTGTTTATATAGACTTCTTGGCTCTCAATTCCCCACCTCTGGTGATAAGGAGGTCTCCTTATCTCCTGCTACAAGGAGGGCACCTTTCACATGGGAGACTGATTTCTTGCTTTCAGGAGACAAATGCAGGGGAGTGGGGGGTCAGATTGTTTATTCACTGGCTGTTTCTTAAGTGACTCTTACATTTTGGGGTAGCCCGCCCTTGGCACGTGCGACTTCAAGCTTAGCCATCCTCTTCTGGAAACTTGGATTTGTCAGTCCTTGGAATTTGACATTTAAATATGCTGAAATACTACTTTTCATTTGGCTTTGAAAGAAAATCTTAGATAAATTCTAGAACGTATAAAACTAACACCAACTTGAACCATTAGTCTTGAAACTCTGAGTGTTCCTCTTTGTACTTATTTCTACAAAATGTTTCCAAGAAAATAAGTAACAACTAAACAGTACATTTTGTACTAGTGAGTTACTCCATCCTGCTGGCGAATCTTTCAGCCAGTTGAGTTCTATTTTCCCTTATTATCTTTTTCTGAGCCTCCCTTTAAACTTGTTTTCCAATTGCTCCATATTAGGAAATACAAGGAAAGCGCTGACAACTTTAGTAGGCCTAAGTGTTGGCACATGTTTACCTTGTACTCTATATTGACTTTTTGATACAGATTTTGAGCAACACTTTGTTTTCCAGATTTTAGGAGAGAACTATTCTTTCCTTTTTTTACTTCAAAAATAGTTGGGAAGCCAAAGTTGGTAATTTGCTCTTTTTTTGCTTATTCCCAATTTATCAAACGACTGGGACTCTTGCTCTCATTAATTTTAATCTATTTTTTAATGTCTGTAACAGAGCTATGGATAAAATGTAAAGCAAATGTAGTTCAACCACAGAAATTTAAGAGTAGAATTAGAAACAGGTAATCTTAAAGATTATATTTTATCTAGATTAACTATCGTGTACAATGCAATGCCTGGTAACAGAGAAATGCTATCATGGAATTCTACAAATTAAAAACATTAGAAATACAAATCGTGTGAAAAATACATAGCATGTTAGTAGTCAGAGTAAAAGAGTGGAAATAAGAAGTTATACTAAATTTTATTGATACTTATATATAATCATTTTGAGAGAAATGTATTCAACATTTTAAATGGAATTTATTAACTATTATGTCATCTACGAAGAGAAAAACCAAGAAAACTTGAACCTGTTTGGTTTTTAAGTTGTACATTGTAATGATCTAAAATCCAAGTTGAATGATCTAAAATCCAAGTTAAAACTGATGACTTACCTTAGATGTATTAAAAAGCCCCCTGGGAAGTAGCTACAATCAGCTCCAGCTCTATCAGACACACAGTGTTTCAAACTTTCCCCTTACTTGAAGAATGAGTGAAGGATTTGGGGCTTCAGGCTTCAGAGACTATGCCTGGAAGAAAAGGCTCTCACGCGTTTGGCCTTGTCTCATGTTTCGTCCCCTCGTATTAGCAACAGGCGTATCTAATTTTACTCAGTGACATAAACAGCTCGTACCACACTTAAAATTGTTTGGGCACCAATTCCAGGACACAGCTCTAAGTGGGCCAAAAAAAAAAAAATTCTTACAAAACCAACATTTAAATCCTGAATCATGATAGTCTTATGTAATTATAACTTTCTAAAATAAACTTTACCTTAAGCGAATAGCAAAAACCAGACTAGTTTCCAGTAGAATTCAATGTTGACAAAATCTCTTGGCAATCATTTCAAATGCAACATTTAGAAGTTGTGACTTTATTAGTATTAAATGTATACTATTCTCATTCATGTGAAATGCACATTATCATATAATAGTCACTCCTTAAAAATCACTCTTTTTAAGCCTCTTTTTAAGTGAAAAACTTTATTATTTGAGAAGAAAACCTTAGGGAATGATCATCCTAATAAAAAGAAAGTAAATAAATTCTGCCCGTTAAAATTACGACAGTTCTTTCCCAGTAAATTAAATTTATATTATGTTTAACAAAGGATGTGAATGTAACAATGCAGTCTTGATGTTTTATCTTTATTCATTTTCATAAGATGTAAAGAAATATCAAGCTTTTAAAATAATCTTTTATTTTGCATTATTTTTATATATAGCCTGGTAAGGAGCATGAATTAACACAGATTAAATTATATATTTGAAATTTGTATTTTAGCACTAAACCTTGAATAGGAGAAGCAGTGCAATGATAATCCACATGCTTACTATTTCTTTTCTTTTCTTCTCAGGAGACCTTTTCTCTTATTCTATTTATTCATAACTCTAACTTCTTTTGACATTTGATGCTTCTCATACCAACAGCTGCAGGCCTTAAATTAAAAGCTGATATAGCTTCAACTAATCACACATTTATTTATAAGACTTTAAAAAATCTTTCATGAACTCTCTGCACATTACAATTTTCTCTGACACAGCAATTTAGACATAAAATTACAGCACAACTATCTCATATATATATATATACATATATATACATACATATAAATACTTAACAATGATGATATGAGATGTATGTTTGTATCAGTTTGTGTCTGAAAAGTCAAACTCTGAAACTCCTAACTCAATATTCTGGTTGAAATGTCACACATTTAAAGGTTACATATTGAGGGACCTTTTCAGCAATCAGTAAATTGGTTTTATAACAATGAACTTTTCAATGTTTTGTGGACTGCTTTGTAAAAATGTTACTCAAGTTATGGATTTGATCTCCATTCACATCTACAGATTCATTTAATACTACCAACTTTTCTTTTCAGTCCTTCAGGAGGAGGGCTTAGAGAAAAACATCTTTCATTTTATAGAATAGTTGAAATTATTAAAACAAGATCTTCAAAGTTTTTTTTTAAATTTTTTGTTATGTTAATCACCATACATTACATCATTAGTTTTTGATGTAGTGTTCCATGATTCATTGTTTGTGCATAACACCCAGTGCTCCAGGCAGAATGTGCCCTCTTTAATACCCATCACCAGGCTAACCCATTCCCCCACCCACTCCCCTCTAGAACCCTCAGTTTGTTTTTCAGAGTCCATCGTCTCTCATGGTTCGTCACCCCCTCCGACTTACTCCCCTTCATTCTTCCCCTCCTGCTATCTTCTTCTTTGTTTTTTCTTAACATATATTGCATTATTTGTTTCAGAAGTACAGATCTGTGATTCAACAGTCTTGCACAATTCACAGCGCTCACCATAGCACATACCCTCCCCAATGTCTATCACCCAGCCACCCCATCCCTCCCACCCCCTACCACTCCAGCAACCCTCAGTTTGTTTCCTGACATTAAGAATTCCTCATATCAGTGAGGTCATATGATACATGTCTTTCTCTGATTGACCTATTTCACTCAGCATAACACCCTCCAGTTCCATCCACGTCGTTGCAAATGGCAAGATCTCATTCCTTTTAAGATCTTCAAAGTTTTTAATGTAAGGTTAGCTTCAGCTTATAACTCACATATACACACCTCAGTGTATATGTTTTCAGTGGAATCATAGCATTTTAAAGCTATAAGAGGCCTTAAAGGAAACAACCTAGTCAAACTGTCCACTGGATGTAAAATAGCTCGCTCAAGGTTACAGAGCTGGTTTGGGCGTGGCAAACAAACAAACAGAAACAGTTCTCTATACCTACAGAGAACAAACTGGTGGTCACCAGAGGGGGGATGGGTGAAAAAGGTATAGGGGATTAAGAAGTACAAGCTTCCAGGGGCGCCTGGGTGGCTCAGTCGGTTAAGCGACTGCCTTCAGCTCAGGTCATGATCCCGGGGTCCTGGGATCGAGCCCCATGTCCGGCTCCCTGCTCAGCGGAGAGCCTGCTTCTCCCTCTCCTTCTGCCTGCCACTCTGCCTACTTGTGCTCTCTATCTCTCTGTCAAATAAATAAATAAAATCTTAAAAAAAAAAACATTAAAAAAAAAAAGAAGAAGTACAAGCTTCCAGTCATAACTAAGTCATGGAGATGAAAAGTACAGTGTAGGGAATATAGTCAGTACTATCGTAATAACGTATAGCGACAGATGGTGACCACACTTCTCTCGGTGAACACTGTGTAATATATACAATTGTTGAACCACTATGTTGTACACCTAAAACTAATGTAACATTGTGTCAACCGTACTTCAATTCAAAAAAGAAAGAAGAAAGTCCTTAGGCTCTTATGTCTTCCATAACTATAGGATCCTTCTGGGATTCACCCTTATCCTTCCCCCTGTAGTCAGTTAGCAATCCTGCCCTCCTACCTTGTTCTGCGTGGGGGCAGACAGTCCTGCTGCCTAAGACACCGGGTTAGAGAGACCACTTTTAGATCTAGTGAAAACAAGGAATTTCTGGTAGAGATATGGTTCGTTTTGAAATGGGAGGTAAGTTTGCCTGAGGAGGGAGGATGTAGGGGATGATGGGGGATGAGACAGTTGAAAGTTTGAAAAGAGGAGAGAAGTTGTGAAGAGCTGGGCAGTAAATTTACTAGTGAATATACTAGACAGTGTTTGGACCCAGCTGAAGTTGATCAGTATACAGTGTTCCTATTTCTAATAGTTCCTGTGACTTTGGATACTAACTGCAGATGTGAGCTCCTATGACTAAACCCCCCCACACCACTTCACTCTTTCCTCCCAGACTAAACTCACCATCTCCCAAACCTGCTCTTTTGTTCGTCCTTCCTTTCTCAGTTTCTGACGCCATCCTCCACAAAGTTACCGCTGACTGACTTGGGAACCTCCCTCACTAACCAGCCGGCCAGTCACTAAGCCGCTGTATCTCCTCCCTCTACCTGCTCCCTTCTCTTTGGGGGGTCCCCGTCTGACTGGGCGGCTCACCAGCAGGTGTCTCCTGGTGCTCAGTACCTGCTGGCCTGCTTCCGGGTTCTGCTTCCAGGTTCTGCCACGTTCCATTTTAGACTCCTGGGATTGCCAGAGAAATGCCGAGAACAGGTCATTCTCTCCTCATCACTCCCCAGCCTCAAGACCTCCAACGAGCCTTCAGGATGGGGACCACGTTCTTGACAGGGCACACACACCTTTACGACTGGGCTGTGTCTGTCTCCCATGTCCCCATCCTTTAGGTTTGGTAAGAAACTACATGCCATTGGGTGCCTGGCTAAATATGACAAAGTTACCTCCCATCTTTTTTCTAATGACTATGTAACTTTTGAAAGTCTGTTCATATGTCACTATCAGCTTTCTATATGTATTTATAAACTTATAGTTATTTGTATTTACATTGCTATCATTGCTTTATATACATATTCTCTCTACTAAACTATCAACTCCTTGCTCAGCACCTGAGCCCTCAACTGAACCCTGAATAGTTACATCAAACTCAATGTTTCTTATGCTATCAAGTCCACAGCACACCGTAACAAAAAAAAAAAAAAAAAAAAAGAGCTAACACATGATCAGGATGACATTATAAGACTTTTCCAGAAGAGGTCAGTATAACAGTAATAAAAGTACTCACTTTCAGGGCAAATGAAATGTGAAATCAAATTAAAATATTTTGTGAGAGATAAACTTTCAAGCCTTAAAAAATAACGTCAATGATCTGCCCTCCAATCAAAGATACAACTTCCTCAGGAGAGATGGCCTTTCACATAAGCGAAATGCAATGATTCTCTACACAAATGAAAACACAATAGGTTTAAATCTGGAATGTAATTAATGTAATCACGTGGATGCTTCTCACCCAAACTCTCTGATTATTCTTAAATAGAGATCATCCAAGTGTATGCATTTTAGAAAGATAATTCATATTCCCTTTGGAGTTGCCGTACAAATAAAAAAATTAAATTGATCACTAGATTACTGAATGTAGGCATTTTGTGTCTTGTGGTACTTTGGGGGAAGTTTAGGAGTCACTAGTTAGTGTAAAGGGCTAATTCAGTGTTGTCAGAGATGACGGGAAAGAAAACAGTGGCATGCTGGAAAAATAAGAAGACTTGAAAAAAAGAAAACTCTTACATTTCAGAAGAGAAAATGGACTACCCAAAATTTCAAAGGCTATTCATTGGTAATCACTGCATTTGGTCATCACAATTTTTTAAAGATTCATTTATTTATCTTAGAGAGAGCGAGGGGGGAGGGGAGGGGCACAGGGAGAGGGAGAGAGAGACCCAAGCAGACCCTTCACTCAGTGTGGAGCCCAATGCGGGGAACAACTCGGGGCTTGATCTCACCACCCTGAGATCACAACCTGAGCTGAAATCAAGGGTCGGAAGCTCAACTGACTGAGCCACCCACGTGCCCCACTGCCTGCCACTCTTATCTCTAACCCTCTGTAGTTACCCTGTACTTTTTGTACATGCTCAAAGTGGTCATATTTACCTTCCACTTTGAAACTATATTCTCCTGTATCTCTTGTGATTTGATCAGGTTGATTAAAAAAAAAATGCAATACACAGCATTCACATTTTACAACTAGCTACCCAAATATCTAACCATATTCCCTTTCAGAGACAAACACCTGTGCTCCTCAATGCCTCTGTTATCAGTTTGAATGGAATCTTTTTTTTTCAATATTCCTCCAAATATTTTATTTTTTATTATTTTTTTATTTTTATTTTTTAAAGATTTTATTTGAGAGAGAGAATGAGATAGAGAGAGCGCGAGAGGGGGGAGGGTCAGAGGGAGAAGCAGACTCCCCGCTGAGCAGAGAGCTTGATGCAGGACTTGATCCCGGGACTCCAGGATCATGACCTGAGCCGAAGGCAGTTGCTTAACCAACTGAGCCACCCAGGCGCCCCTTCCAAATATTTTAATTGCTTTGTACTGACATTGTGCCTTTCCCAGAGAGCTGTTGTTGTTGGAGTTTCTGAATATCACTTTTGTAATTGTTGTAAAATAAGAAATTTTCCTAAATTTGCCTTCTTCAGCTTATCTTAGTTGTCTCTCAGTTTTTATTCCTTTAATCTATTATTTGGAATCCATGTCATTTTTCTTCTTGAAACACACTGTTCCTTGCTAATTTAAGTAGTTTATATCATGCTTTTCTTGTAGGACTCACCTCCAGCTCCCTGACTTTCTAATGGTCTTTCTGTTCCTTGCATTCTCTACCTCTACCACATCGTCAAACTTCTGTTGAATTTCTAATAATATCTGCTATATAGGATCGTGTTTTTCTTCAGCATCCTGTACTCCAGGCTCCCCTCCTCCTGGACCAGTCCGTCGCCGAGGCAGCTTCCCACACAGCTGCTGTCTTCCTTAGATCTCATTGCTCTCCTGAGCTGGGTGAATCTTCCCCGACTCAGCTCTCATGTCCTCTCCTCATACACCCCCTTGCTTTGATGGACTGCACCCTCAAATATCATTCAGAAACGGTGTTTGGGAAGTAGATTGTCTAAGTTCTTTTATGTCTGAAAATGTATCTATTCTCCAAAACTGGTTAATAGTTTCATTTAGTATAAAATTCTAGGTTGAAATAATTTCAGACTAAACTTTGAAGTCCTTGCTCCACTGACATCTGTCATTAAGAGTTCCTACAGAGAAATGTAATTCTAGTCTGATTTGCATTTCTAGTTTATATTGAGTAAGGTACATTACTATTTAAAGGTACTCGTTGCAGTTTTTGGTAAAATTAATATTCTCCTAGTTTATTTCCTGTTGCATTCATCTGGCATTTCATATATCTGATTCAATCAAAGAGAAGGTAGCGTCCATTTATAAAACGTAAGTGTATTTGTTCTTATTGAAAAATAATCGAGTGAGAATACTTAACGTTCTATTTCATGAATGTTTTTAAAATCTCTTTACCCTGATCAGAAATTTCTGATGAAGAACTAGAGTGTAAATGGTGGTAAGATTTATGAAAAGGAAAATATGTGGTATAAAATAAACTGGAGGATAAAAAAAAAACAGAACCGAAAGAGAATATTGGAAATCTGTCGATGGAGGAAGATCTGTGCCCAGGGACATTGGAAAGTATGTTAGACACTGAAATTTGTGAGAATAGTAACTTACAAAGGAACACTTATTCCTTCTATGAGAAGGTTCCTCCTAGTGTAGTAACATTTCTAGGTTCTCTCTATAACTTCTACTCATTTCTTCCCAGGGAAAGTGGATTAATTCTTCTCACTGATGAGTTAGAATAAAATAGTGGGTCCATATGGTCCATTTCCTCCCTCTTCAGAGACGTTCATGCCTGCAGAGAGTACAGTTTTGACACTGATCCTCAGGCCCTCGGAGGGACCTGTGATCATCTAGAGCTGCCTAAGGGGCGTGTTAGCCCTTGCTGGGGATGTAACATTAGGAAGCCCATTGTTGCTGCACATCTGGAATACATTTTCCAACAGCTCTATTTGTAACACAATGACACTTAGACCTTCATTTGCCTCATCCCTTTGTCTCTCAGTTGGTTCAGAACTGGGGCAGTAAACAGAGAAGTGATTTTTCTCAATCTTCTCAAACTCAAAAAAATCAGCATTTAACAACCACATATCTCTCTTGAGGAGCTACTACATAGCAAGAGCTATCCTGTATTAGTACCTAGACTTATCTAACTCTTCTCTTCTAACTTCCTCTTTTTTGCAAGGCTGGTACCCTCTTAAATATCTCTGTGGTCCTCACAGCATTCAGTGCAGACCAATCTGTCGCTGCTTATTTACTTCCCTAAATCCTGTTAACCCTTTATTTGTTCGTAAGTTTGGTGGCAGGGACTGAGTCTTGATACCTGGATTTCCTTAGCCTCTAGCTACTCATTAATATCTGCTAAATGAAGGAATTTAACAAGGAAACCACAGTTTCTGTGCTTATGTAGTTTTTTTCCAGCTTAGAGGGCAGATAGTTAAATATTCAATAATGTGGTTAGCATAACAGTATGGGTATGAGCTAAAGGCTATGGAAGCACATAAAGGAAAACTTAATTGTATTTGGGAAAGACCTAGTGGTAGTTGATTCTCCAACAGCAGAAATCATCATTAGCTCAGTCTTTTGAAATTTCCAATATTTGTGTGTGTTTCAAATGTATTCAATATAGTGACATAAATATTGTGTGAACATAATTTGTAAATGTATATGAACCAACATATATTGAGATGTGTACCTGTCATTGACCTAAGTCAAATAAGTTTTTTTTAAAAAGATTTTATTTATTTGCCAGAGAGAGAGAGAGAGAGAGGGAGAGTATAAGCAGGGGGAGTGGCAGGCAGAGGGAGAAGCAGGCTCCGATGTGGGCCTCGATCCCAGGACCCTGAGATCATGACCTGAGCTGAACGCAGATGCTTAACCATCTGAGCCACCCAGGCGCCCCTCAAATAAGTTTTGAGACCATGACCCAAAGCCTTGAAACAGTTACAGTATTGGTGGCTTTAGTTCAACCCTCTACATTCTGTAGCCTAATTATGATTAAAACTACACAGCATTAACTTAAAAATCTTCCTTACTTATTCTTTCCCTACAAATAATATAAACAAATGGCCCAAAACTCCAGGCTTTCGGATCAACTGAGTTTAAATTCAGCTTTTTCACAAGTAATAGCTTGTATAATGTTAGTTATTTTTCTTAATGGTCTGTTTTCTGCTATTAATGTTGGGGATAATATCAACTCCCTGCTTAAGGCTAGTAAAATAATTAAATGTGATAATGTACAAAAGGCACTCGGCACATAGTAAAACACATATCAATGGCAGCTATTATAATTGTTTCTTAAGGCTGTGAGTGAGTTTTTCAAAACGAAATAGAATACATGAATCGCAGATTATGACAAATGCAGCCTTTACGACAAATGTATTTTGGCTCACTTCATGGTATACCTAATACAATAAAAGCATTCTGACTTGATGTTATGCCTAATTATTAACGTGCTCAGCTAGTAACTAACCTTCCTAGGCAGACTACACAATAGCACTTTCACACAATCAAACCAAATTATTATTTTTTTCTTACAGTTTAGTTTTCTGGCATCCACATCTTTTGCCAACAACTTGCCTTGTATAGGATATACACAGTTTAACAGCCTTGACAAACACACAGGAATACTTTACAGTCTGAAAGGTAAAGATAGTGGAGACCCCATGAAGCTGAATTTGACTTGCTTCTGACCATTGTCCTGCTTGTGTCCTCTTGAGGGCCCCTGAGCTCCTGACCTCGGACCTTCACCCTCTCTACTGAAAAGTCTTCAAAGTCTTATTATTTCAAAAACCTTCTTCCCACTGAAAATGTGAAAGCTGGATGCTAGAGGGCTCATGACAACACAAATGCTGTGTCATGAGGTAATGGGGTCATGGGGGTGACAGCAAGACTCAATGCTGAGGCCTGGGAGAAAAGACAGTGGTGAAGAGAATGACCTTGAGAGATGAGATGTAGCAATGAAGTTTTTGGCTTGGGTCCCTTGTGTTTCACGACTTATTGGCGTGGATATTTCAAAGTCATCATGTTGCAAACTCAACATATTTTAATTATCCCTCCCACTTCTCCCCAAAACTTCTGTTCTCTTTCTTAGCTTAAAGGCATTGCCGTTTGCCATTTGGCCCTGCCAGAAACTTTCCATAGTTTAATGTAAATTATTTCAAGCAGTGTGTGTATTTGCCCCCCAACTGGCAAATGATCAAAAAGTCTTTTTTTAAAATTTTATTTCATTTTTATTTATTTATTTGGATAAGGAAGTCTGCAATTAAAGGGAAAAAATGAGGAATGCTGGCCTAAGCACATCCCATGCATGACCAAGTCCAGTTACTTACCGTGAAAGAAATAAAGCTGTTTGATAATCAAGCATTAGATTCTGTATAATTTCAGCAACAAGAAGAAAATCTGGCATCTCCACAACAGCACAAAATCTGGTTTCTCACTATAGCACAAAAATCCCATGGGTTTATTAATATTTAAAAAAGAAACAAATATTTTTTCATTTAAAAATGAGAGATTAAGGGATGCCTGGGTGGCTCAGTCAGTTAAGTGGCTGCCTTCGGCTCAGGTCATGATCTCAAGGTCCTGGGATCGGGTCCCACATCGGGTTCCTTGCTTAGCAGGGAGCCTGCTTCTCCCTCCGCCTGCCGCCCCCCCTCCCCCCGGCTTGTACTCTCACTCTCTCTCCCTCTCTCGCAAATAAATAAAATCTTTAAAAAAATGAGATTAAAAACTTAAAAATGTCAAAAGTGAACATGTTGGTTCCAAAAAGTGTATGAGTATATGCTTTTTGTTTCTCAACATCCATGAACTCCACTTGTGGTAATGACCCTTGGATTTTCTTTTTGGGGACTCACCCCTACCTTGCTTTCAGTCCGTATGTTTGGTCCAGTCAGACCAACGCCATTCCCAGGTTGAGTGGCAGGTCATGTGACTTAGGCCAGGCTGAGAGGAGCGCGGCATTCTCTTGGCCAGAGATTATTTTAGACTGACTCTGTCCAAGCCAACCAGACTCAATCAGAGCAATCCCACAACTTCTGTTTCAGTGGCTGACAAGACAGACTTTCTTTTCTGCTTGACTTGAATTTGATAGCAATTCAAGCCTGGTTAGTGAGCAGCCATGAACACAACACAACGCAGCAAAGGTTGGAGCTGAGAGATGAAGTAAAATTCATGGTAATTTCAAGTCCGTAAATCGAGGCATGCCTAAATCACCTCTACTCTTGTATTTTTTAGTTACATCAGCCAATAAATTGCCTTTCTTCCATTCAAAAGTGTAGAGTGGGTATTTGATAATTTGCAACATAAAAATATAAAGTAAGTTTTAGTCAAACCAATGCAATAAAGAACTTGCCTTTTTAAAAAAATTTTTTTTGTTGTTGGTGGTGGTGGTGTAGGAATTCACTTAGTTCCTGGTGTGAAAGAATGAGGGGGTGATGGTACCAAGAGTAAAGCTTCAAACAATGAAGAGAGGTGATGAACACAAACTTGAACAGCTCCTTACCAGTTGTAAAACAGAACTCGGAGGTTACAGAAATCCATACCTTCTGTGGTGGCATATGTAAATGATGGAGCTATTCAGGGTTACCAAATGCTCTGCCGAGGTCAAAGATGAGGACAGAGAAAGATAACCTGATTTGGCAAGAGAAGACCAGTGGGAAGATTTAACATGGTAGTTCTAAATTAAAAAAAAAAAGATAGGCATAGTAATGATTCAAGGAAACCTCATGAAAAAGCCCTGACTTTCTCATATACTATTATTTCATCAAAGCTAAGATTGATGATTTTAAGAACACCACTATTTTTATGCCAGTAAGGAGTACCTCTGCAAATTAAACTATAATCTGGCACTAATGGTAATATGCATCCCAATTAAGAGCTATTACAATGTAAAAAATTGGCATTGTAGATTTGGTAAAATATGGTAACAGCGCAATGGAGTGAATGATAACAGCAGTTGTCTGTCATTCATGATTTATTTAAATAATATTCATCAAGGATTTTTTCTGTCATACACATGAGTTGCCTTTGTTGATTAGCTTTTATGTTTGCTAGAATAAATGAGAAATTCAGTTCTTGTCTCAGTAATTGCCTAAGAAAAGTAATGCCTTTTTAGGTAGCTATATGGAAATGCTTCCTATTGTACATAGAGGTTGCCTAATGGAATTAACGATTAACTCTCTCTGAAACTGTTTTTCTGGGATGCCGAGTTGGTTTGTCTTACATGAATCAGTTATACGCAAAGGCTACCAGGATCCTGCTGAAGTCACTTCTGCTGTTTTTGATCCAATGCGCAAGCACCAACTGGGTGCCAAACACTGTTCTAGATGCTGATAGCAGAGTGCACAGCACGAAGGAGGGCTTACCTGTTCAGAGCTTACACTCTAGTTGAGAGGAAACAGCCAATCAGTGTGAAAACAATAAACAAGAAGATTTCTCACTGTGGCAAGTTTATTAAGAAAGTAAGCGTGGGGGGGGGCGCCTGGGTGGCTCATTCGTTAGGCGTCTGCCTTCCGCTCAGGTCATGATCCCAGGGTCCTGGGATCGAGCCCCGCATCGGACTCCCTGCTCTGCAGGAAGCCTGCTTCTCCCTCTCCCACTCCCCCTGCTTGTGCTCCCTCTCTCGCTGTGTATCTGTCAAATAAATAAATAAAATCTTTAAAAAAAAAAAAAGAAAGTAAGCATGGGGAGGGGGAGAATATTTAAGTATATGGTCAGGGCAGGCCTTTGTGGGAGGACCTGAATAATGAGAAAGGAGCAATCATGAAAAGACTAGGGCAAAGTGTGATATCGGCGGGTGATGGCCCATGTAATGGCCCGGGGGCAGGAATGATCTGTGTGTACGTGGGACAAGCAAGGCCCAGGGGTGGGCACATGGTGCACGGAACAGGCCCGATAAGGCCAGAGAGGAGGAGGCATGAAGAGCAGTGGTTCTCAGCCGGCCACACGTTAGCAGCAACCAAGAGAGGTATACAGAACACCACTGGCCGGGATCCTCTCCAGAAATTCTGATGTATTTGCTATGATGGAGGCCCTGCTATCGGCGTTTGCCGAGTTCCCTAGGCAGTTCTAATGGGTTGCCAAGGCTGATAATCACAGCTGCACAACAATGTAGCTACAGCCCCTGTAAGAGAAGACCTTATTCCAAGTGCCAGCTGTAGGACATGAAGAGCGTTGACGTTATCCGCAAAATACTGTTCATTTCTTCTAAGGAGCCCCTTCCGTAGAGCTGTCACTCTCTCTCCTTTCTGCTCTCTGACCAGCTACTTTCAGGAGGTCTTTGCCAGGATGGGGTATGTTCTGGTCTGACTGGAATTTTCTTCATGACCCAGAGTATTTGTGTTTGTCTAGTTTTCACTTCTCAGTTTGTTTGGTTGGCTTCTTTCTCTCCTCTCCCCTCCCCTTTTCTTTTGCCCTCCCTCCCTCCCTCCCTCCCTTCCCTCTCTTCCTCCTTTCTTCCTTTGTTCCTTCCTTTTTCTTTCACAGTACAAGATCTGTGCTATGCTTAGCTTCAACAGACTGCCTGCCTCCTGACATGTGACTTATCTGTGTGACTCCTCATCTGCGCACCTTTGCATCCTGGCACAGAGCTTGTGCAAGAGATCCCCTGCTGGTGTCAGCTCATTCATCTCCTCCTCCTACTGTGTGTGGGATGTGCAGACTGCACCACGCAGGACACACTCTTGCCTTTGAAACACACACAGTGCTGTGTTTTCTGAGCCTGCAGCTCTGAGGATCTCTCTCGCTATTCTTTCAGATGCATACCTGTTCAATCCCCACTCTTTTGGAATACTTTCCACTAATTTTGTGGTTTGGGCTTTGGTTGTCTCCTAGTGTTGCCTAAAATAGAATTTGAACAAGTTTCTCACTCACCTTGCTGCTTTTGAATGATCTCAGGAGGGCACTGTGTAAATACTACCCTCACATTGTCATCTTCAACGTGGAAGTCTGTCACCCACGTGTCTCTTTACTGTAAGGTTAAAAGGGTTGTTAGCTACTTGAGAAAACTGACTTGGAGGCACCATGGGCACCCTTCTGTGGATCCTTACTCCTGAAAGAATTTTGGTCTTTCACACAATCTTAGATAACCAAAGAAGAGGAAAATAGTGAATTCAGTTTCAGCAAAAGCTTAAACAGAGCACAGAACTGAGGACAATTCTGTGGCCTTGGTTTGAGTCAGACTCTCAGGATTCCTGGTTCTTCTACAGATCTTATCCCACTCTCAATCCCTGGCAATTTGAGTGCTCTCTTTTGGAACATGATTCCGTTCAGTTCACCTTTATGCCCAGGAGTATAGCTGAAAGCTTAGTCATTTTTGACAGTTCATTTCAACTCAATAGAATGAAGTAATTGCTTTAGGTTCCCAAAGTGAGAATTTTCTTTTTCTTTTCTTTCTTTCTTTTTTTTTTTTTTTTGGTATATTTGAAAGAAATAATTAAGCTTTTTTCCAAATCTAGGCTATGCTGTGCGAACATAAAGTCTACTACTGGATTATAGATATGGCTGGTATACATTCACACGTCAGTATGTTCCCCAAGTGGCTGTGAGCTCATCCCCACTACATGTATAGAATCTTCCTGCACACCCTGCTGTGTGCAGAATTCTCCTTCTCTCCCAGGACCACACTTGGTTCCTTTCTACTGAAACTATCACTGAAAACTCATCCCAGTTATGTGCCCAGGAAAGAGTCCTTATTCTTTGGGCCAATCCTGAGCACCACATATTCTGATATATTCTTGGTTTTAATAACTGAAACACAGAAGTGATATTCTGAATAATGTTTAGGCTTTGTGCAACAAGAAACATTATTGTTTAGCTACATTAGGCTTAAAGAAGCATTTGCAAAGAATTCTTACAACATAACAGTTATATGATACATTTCTGAGAAAATATATTCAGAGTTGCAAACAAACCTCTAGAACACAGCCAATTATTTGGATGCAAACTGTATTGTACACTGTGAGGAAGTAATTCCAGGTCTTTTTCTTCCCACATCATAAACAATACAAAAAGGTTTGACTCGTGTGAAAAGACATACTTTTAGAAATGCTTTTAGGAAAAGAAGTCATATAATTTTTGCATTTAAAAAGATTTTACACAAACCTGGGTAATGGTGAATGGATAAACAAACTGGTACATCCAGACAATGGAATATCATCCAGCAATAAGAAGAAATGAGCTCTCAAGCCATTAGAAGATGTAGGGGAAACTTAAATGCCTACTACTAAGTGAAAAAAGTCAATCTGACAAGGTTACATGATTCTAACTATATGACATCCTGCAAAAGGCAAAACTATGAAGACAATAAAAAGATCAGTGCTCCCCAGGAGTCTGTGGTGTGAAAGGGCTGACTAGGTGGAACACAGGGAAATTTTAGGGCACAGATACTATTCTTCATGATGCTACAATGGGGGATACATGTCATTACACACTTGTCCAAACCGAGAGAACGTACAACACCAAGAGTGAGCGCTGATGCCAACTGTGAGCTTTGGATGGTAACAGTGTTGTAACAAGTGTAGGAGGGGATGTTGACAATGGTGAGGCTGGGGCTGGGGCAGGAGCAGCATGGGAAATCTCTGTACCTGCCTCTCAATTTTGCTGTGAACCTAAAACTGCCCTCCCTCTCAAGTCTTTTAAAAATTTTATCTTTCATTGCTGGATGGGAGGTGGGTGGGGGATGGGGTAATGGGGTGATGGGTATTAAGGAGGGCACGGGATGTGATGAGCACTGGGTGTTATAGGCAACTGATGAATCACTGAACTCTACATCTGAAACTAATGATGTTGGTTAATTGAATTTAAATTTAAAAATATATAAAAAATAATTTTTTTTTTTTACTTTCATTCCCTATCATTTTGTTCCTTTTTAAAATACCAACATTTGTACTTCAAAATTTAGTCCAAGAAATAATCAGGTATTTACTGGTTGAATTTAGTAAATAACATAATTATTGATTTGAGGATAATGCTATAATATTCAGTTTGTTTATGTTCTTTCATTGTTCAAAAACTGTCTTAAATCATTTCTTTGCCCCAATTTTTTCCCATTGTAATAGAGTAAGTTGATTAAAATTCTCAAACAAAAACTATATCAAAACAGACACAGGACAAGATTGCTTTAAATGGCTCATAGGTAGGCTGATAATAATTTTCCGTCTTTAATAAACCAGTCATATGTGTAGCCACCATCTCTCTCTCTCTAAAGGTCTTGCACTAATTCATAAATAGGGGAAGGCACCCAAGGTTGGGGGGGCGGGCGGTCATGGAAATGTAATGGTCTGAAGGTGGTGAAGGAGAAAGCAGGAGAGATCTCATCTGCTAAAGGTGGTAAGGACAGCGGAGAAAGTCTGGAATGGCTCCCAATGGGATGGGAAGGGGAAAAGTCAAGCATAAATGAACGATCACAGCATGAGGCTAAGGGTCCTTCCAGCCTCAGCACTGGCAACTGAACACAACGGCATTTTAGAAACATTTTTGGGATAACAATAGGAAAATCACACTACAGGATTGATCTGTGGCAGGACTTTTCTCAGTGGACAGAGCAGATACGCATGGATAGGTGGAAGCTGATGACCCTGGCCAGGCCAAGGAAGTTCAGGCCATCAACATGGGTCCAGGTATGTGGGAAGGGAAATGCCAACAGGAAGAGGAGGCTGACGGACAGCAGTCCGAGAGGGAAATGGAGGGGTAGGGCCTGCCTGGGCTTCTTCATGATGTTTCCCCTGTGCAAAGAAGTTCAAAGCAGGTTTCTGTGCTCAAACTTGAGAGGATGGAAAAAATTAAGCCTAACTCCACAATAATTTGTTGAGCAACCCCAGATGGTGACAGATACCAAGCTGCTGTCTAAGCAACGTGAAAGCAGAGGCCACTGGATCCCAAACCAGGACACTGGGAAGCTGTGTAGAGTGAGGTTTTCATGGGACTTAGCACCCACTTGGATGCACATGGGAAAGGTCCTAACCTGGCTATGTGGAAGAATAAATGGAATGAAAAGCAGTGTTAACCAACCAGAGCAGGCATGGTTTGAAGCGAATAATGAAGCACCCACCTTGGGCAAAGAACGTGGGATGAGTGCAACCACTGGTGGAGGTACTTAGTCTACAACTTGAGATTAGGGCTAGTGAGCTGTAAGAATTTTGCGGTGCTACAACTCAGACCATTGCTAATGAAAGTCTGGCCTCTGAATTTTTCCTCTCTTTTCTGAATGCAGCAGATTAACTTTTAAAAAATCTGTTTGTTTAACTGGGGCAGGAGTTGACAGTCAGCCACATTTTGGATATAACATAGAAATCATGTCAAAAGCATATCCTATGGAAAACTTTCCACAGCCCCATTCCCCTCCCCCAGCTTTACTGAGGTATAATTGGCCGGTAAAAACTGTATATATTTAAGGTGTACAACTTGACATTTTGACATACATTGTGAAATGATCACCATAGTCAAGTTAATTAACACATCCATCACCTCACATACTCTTTCTCCTTCCTTCCTTCCCTGGTCAGAACACTTAAATGCTACTATCTTAGCAAATTTCAAGTATACAATATAGTATGAGGTATCACCTCACATCTGTTATAATGGTATTCTCAAAAAAGGCAGGAGATTACAAGTGTTGGCAAGGATGTGGAGAAATTGGAACTCTTACACACTGTTGGTGAGAATGTAAAATGGTGCAGCCATTATGGAAAACAGTGTGGAGCTTCTTCATAAAGTTTAAAAATAGAACTATCACATGATCCAGCAATTCCACTTCTGGGTATATATTCAAAGGAAATAAATCAGGATCCTGAAGAGATATTCTCATTTCCATGTTCACTGCAGCATTATTTATAATAGCCAAGATACAAAAACAACCTACGTGTCCTTCAACACATGAATGGATAAAGAAAATGCAGTGTATGTATGCACTGTTCATTCTTTATTTTATTTTATTTTTTAAAGATTTTATTTATTTATTTGAGAGAGAGAGAGAGCACATGAGAGGGAAGAGGGTCAGAAGGAGAAGCAGACTCCCTGCTGAGCAGGGAGCCCGATGTGGGACTCGATCCCGGGACTCCAGGATCATGATCTGAGCCAAAGGCAGTCGCTTAACCAACTGAGCCACCCAGGCGCCCTGCACTGTTCATTCTTTAGAGACTATTTTTTTAGAGCAGTTTCAGGTTTACAACAAAATTGAGAGGGAGGTATAGAGATTTGCCATATACGTCCTTTCCCCACACATGCACAGCCTCCTCCATTAGCAATATATCTCACCAGAATGATACATTTTTTTTTATCAAAAATGAACTGACACATCATAATCACTTAAAATGATTTTACTTTCAGTAAACTGGAGTTTACTCTTGGTGTTGTTTTTTTCTATGGGTTTGGACACATACATAGTGATTCGGAGCCACCATTATGGGAGTATTTTCTTTTTTTGAAGGGGGAAAGAAGGGTTCCATTAATTTCTTTTCTTTCCAGCTTTATTGAGGTCTATTTAGCATATAACATTGTAAAAGCTTAAGGTGTACAATATGTTGATTTGATACACTTATATACTGTAAGATGATTACCACCTTTTATTATATTTGAAATAAATTATCTACAAACTAAATAACCAAAATCTACGAGTTGGAAAAACGTCTTCCAGCTGTTGAATGTGTAGCAAATAAAGGACATCACTTTTAAATACATAGTTAATATTTTAAAAATAAGCAACATAGAAAAATCTGGAGCCCTTCCCAGTATGAAACTAAGAATTCTTTATGAAACTAAATAGTTTAATGAAATTGTATAATCTTTTAAGTGTCAAAAGAGGCAAACTTGATGAAATAATTTTTAGGGTTTTCCCCCTTATTTCCAATTTATATAAATCCTTCTTACCTCTTAAAGGAAAATGACTCTTCTGGCTCACCTCCTTTTGATTATTGTACATAGAAACAAAATCATAAGCCGACTTTGCAGATGATCACGGCTAACTGATGGATGGGTACAATACAATTTCGGAAGTCATGATGGGGAGCTCTCCTGCACTACTGGGCTCCTCACAGCCTACACAGTCCAAGAGGAGGGATTAAGATTTCCTCACAGCCAATGAAAAGCTGTCACGACTTCAGTCACCTTTGGCCAATGAGAAGCCACTACTACTTCAAACTCCAATGAACATTTGTTCAAAACAACTCCTCCCAACTTCCTTCTTTCCCCTACAAAAGGATAGTCTTCCCTGTTCTCTGGGCTTGCCAATGGTTCCCCACAGTTTACATGTCCCAAACTGCAATTTCTCTATTCCCAAGTAAACTAATTTGCAGCTTGGTAGGCTTTATTGTTTAATTTTTAAGGTTGACAGTATCAATCTATGTTGAAAAATACTTCACAACTAAAGTTATTTCTTTATAACTGATTCCTTTCATTGGTATAGATCAGGGTTTGGTAAATGATAGCCTGTGTGTCAAGTAAGACCTTTTACCTATTCTTACGAGTGTCCCTAAGCCACAGCCATGCCTACTCGTTTATGTACGTCTATGGCTGCTATGACTGCCCAGTTGTGTAGTTGTGACAGAGATCCTATGGCCCACAAAGCCGAAAATATTTATTATCTGGCCCTTTATGGGAAAAGTTTGCCTACTCCTGATATATCTCACTGGAAATAGAGTTTACTGTAGACATGCAAGTCATATTTTAGTTCTTTTTTATTGTTTATTATTTTAAAAATAAACTTATTGTCTCATTATCATTGTTAATCTAAGAGGTGTATCTGATAATTATATTATATTCCTATGTCCCCTTCACTCCCCCTGGCAAAGTAAAAAAAAAACAAACCCTGAAATCAACTGGTACTTACCTGAGTACCTGCTCTAATTACAAATTCATACTTAAGGTCTGAGTTTTATGTCACAAGACAAATAAAATACTCAAACCTCAATTTATTAGTTTCAAGCAAACAATCGCTCAAACTCTAACCAGTCACAAAACTGTCCTGATGTCTATCCTTACTTTGCAACTAATATTTGGTAGAGATATTAATAAATAAAAACAAAATTTAGTAGTAAAGTATAGACAGCCCAAGAATAAATAATCAATAGGTTAGATAACCAATTTAATCCACAGGTTGCATAATTAACATAAATAATTGAGAATTATCTTCATTATAATTTAACCATTTAACATCATTTAATATAGCATTTAACTTTATTGCTCATTTTAAAATTCCAGAAGTTGGTTAAAATTTGGTTTATTTAAAATTTAGATAATGAACATCATGGAGCTCTCTTGTAATCTAGCTCAGAGTATGATGTACAATGTATTTTTTTATTATTTATAATTATCTTTAAAAATAGTTACATAGGAAATGTTCCCCCCAAATAATGAAATGTATCACACATACAGAGGTCTTCTAATGTAAAGGACGGAGAAGACATGAGAGATCCCCATTTGTACCACCAAGACACAGTTCTGCATAAAATGTAATATTTTAAAAATATGTAGTCAAAATTATAGGAAAAAATGAAACATTCTCAAGGCTAGAAAAAAGTATGGAAATGAAAGCCAGAGATAACTGGGGGTGATGCTACACACCGTATGAGGGTTATCAGACCCACTTATGGGCCTAGAGACTGAGTCTGAATCTTAATGCCCAACAGAGATGGGAGAGTTGGCCTCTGTCCAGAGCAAGGCCAGAGCTCCCACATACAAGGAAAGTCCAAGAAGAGATCCCTCCTTCTCTAAGGCTGTGGATAGAAAGACAAACCACTGCATAGAAAGCAAAATCATACGCTTGCATCAACCACAAGCCTGTACCATTTACAGGTGACAGTTTGTCCAACTTTATAAAAAATATGTGCTGCTATAACCCCCAACCATGAGATTTACATTAAAACTGCTTTGAGACCCATAAAACCCCTGGTATCCCAGCAGATGCACAAGCAGAACCACTCCTAGGGACACTTTCACACCTGCTGCATTTGAGAGTCCTACCTAAGAATAACTCTCAGTGTAGATGAGCTCACACAAAATAATTACAAATCACTGGAGCAATTAAACTATCATGATGTGGAATGATGGAATCAGCAGCCTGAGAAGAAATGGAAGATGGAAATGAGAAAGGCCAAAATACATCTCCTTTTCCAGGCTTGTACAAAGTGTCAGCTGGAAGAATCATGCAGAACCCTAAGCAGAGTGTGGTATTTCTTAAAGAAACACACACTGTGGGACAGTTACCTGTGGCTTGAGATAGGTCAAATGAAAGGACTGGATGATCATTCTTTTACTATTCCAGTTGGGTCGTTCTCGCCATTCGCCACTTACACACACCTCCAAGTTTGGATGTTGGAAAGGAAAGGAAAAAAAAGGCAGAAAGGCCTCAAAAATGAGGCAGCAAAATATGATGATATGTGAAGGGTGACAGAACTGTTGCTTCAGGTAAGTATGAATAAAATAAAAATCTTCATAGAAGAAGTACCAGTGGGCTAGCCACCATCCCACTATGTGCCACAATCTCGAGACTTGCTAATGGAATACTGTGTTCATAAGATACTATTTTATCTATTATATCTGCCTTCTGTATTTGCCCGATTTAGTAAAAAGTCAAAAAAATATTTAATTGGAAAACGAAGACATTGAAGTTGCCTTCAAGAAGACTCCCAGAGTTTCTAAAGAAGAATTCTGAGGTTTTTAAGGGCACCAAGTTTCCCGGTGCTCATGCTTTACACTAGTTAATGTTACCCTTAAATGTTAAATGCCTTCCTTTTCCTTGATTCAAAATATTCCTAGCACTAGTCATGTGGTTTAGTCATTTGAGCTATTTTGCATTCTCAAGAAAAATGACAGGCAGGACTGACCCCAGCAGTCTTCTGGGTGCTGTGCTGCAGTGGGAAGAGTAGGTTTGGTGTCAGGTCTGTGTTATTACTTAGTTCGGCTGAGCAATCACCTTGGCAAACGATGGCCTCTCTGGGCCCAGTTTCCGTCTGTGCTAAGTGGGGCCTTCCTCACAGGGTGCTTGAGAAGACGGATGAAACTTAATGAATGCTCGCCTGGCTTAAAGTAGGAGCTCAGTCAAGGGGATGCACACCGCACTTTCCTTTTGAGAGCACGTGCTAGGAGTCAGAGGGATAGCTGCAAGCTCCACACGCGAGAAGGAAATTCTCTGGAGAATAATTTGGTGGGTATTTACCTCAAATCATTTTGAATTAAGGGGGATTATAAACCAACAGATTGAATCAAGAATCAAGAACAGTCCTTTATATACAGGGGGCATCTGCACCTCACGCCTTCAAAATGCAAGACAGCCTCAATTATAATCCAACCCACAGAATTCCATGTAAATAATCCAGTGACTCATAAAGACATTCTTTATAAAAACACAACTTTTATACAGCCTTTCCCTTTTTATACCTGGTTGCTTACTTAGGCCTTTGTCTTCAGTGCAATATGATTTTGTTAAGGTTTCCTATTTTAGAATTTTCCCCTTTTTTCACTCAGTTCACTTATATGTTATTTTTGAAAAAGGAGTTTAGGCACATATATTAAAGTCTACTAGACAAAATAACACAAGCACATTTCTACAAATTAATACCTGGCTCGTGTTACTTTTCCAATTAAGTTTTCATTGTTTTATTATTAATGTAAGTATTAATGTCATCATACTTTATTATAATGGACTGACTCAAGGTTTTGTATGTGCAGCAACTGAGCCCATCTACATGCTGAGAATCTAATTTAGGTGACCTCAACCAGGGGTCCAGAACTGGCTTCAAGAACAGTTAACCTCTTGAAATCCAGTCCAAGTTGCAGATCTAGAACTATCACCAGGTTTTCAAAGGAATCCATGACGTTAAAATAGTTAGGAAGCATTATTTTACTACCTCCTTCCTTTTCTGCTGTCTCCAGCACAAATATTTCCCTCATACCTAACAAAATGATATGCTAAAAACACAAGTTGTTATATGTAGCTATTTTGTTTCCTAATTTAGAAGGTGTGTTCAGAAATTTATATGCAAATACACTTCACACAAGGGATACTTGTATTTGTACCATTCACAACACACAACCGTGTTTACTTCACATAAATTCAACTACAGAAGACGTAATGAAATGGGCATTTTTTTGACAAATCACAAAGCAACATCACCTCTCTTTAGGAAATTAAATATTTGGGTTATGATTCTATGATGATCATGTCCATATAAATCACTTTCTAACAGTACAATTCTAGAGAAAGAAATAAAATTAGCATTATCTTTTTGCTTAACTGTAACTATGTCCATAGATATTTGCCTATTTTACCCAAAGGACATTAGGAGCTCTTGCAGGACACAATCTTAACAACTAAACATCAAAATGAGGGTCTGATAAATTTTAAAGATTTTTATTTATTTATTTATTTGAGAGACAGAACGAGAGAGAGAGAGAGAGAGCACATGGGAGGGGGGAGGGTCAGAGGGAGAAGCAGACTCCCTGCCGATCAGGGAGCCCGATGCAGGACTTGATGCGGCACTCGATCCCGGGACCCCCAGGATCATGACCAGAGCCAAAGGCAGTCGCTTAACCAACTGAGCCACCCAGGCGTCCCCGAGGGTCTGATAATTTTTAAAAAGTCATACCCAAGATAATGAAATGATGCTGATCAAAATGTAATACTGTATATATATATATTTGAAATATCCTCCAGCCACAATTAGATTATTATTATTCTCATTAACACCGAGAGAGGTGTTTAATAGTTTAAAAAAGCAAATTATTTGTTAAATGTCAAAGTTTCCTAATTTCTTTTATAGTCTGCTTATGCATGTCTAATTTATTAAATGGATTGTTCATCACTACATTTTTTTCAAGATTAAAGAAATATCTTCTAGATTATAATTGCTATACAGGACAACTTTTCTATACTTGTAAGCCCACAGTGGAGGCGTACTATATACATTAATGATTTAGGTGTAATATCTACCAAATATTGTGCCTAATGATTCAGTAATAACAAACATTAAATATCAAAAGAGGATAAGGACTTGGGCAAAGCAAGGTATTTGAAAACATGATTGAATAACTCTAAAAGTTTACTATATGATATGTTTACACATGTAGAGTGAATGTCAGTTTGCTAATCACTTTGGAAGCACTTTTTCTAGAGAGGAAGTTCTCATATCAGAGACACTGAACCTTTTGGTAAAATATTCCATCACCAAAAACCAAGAGATCAGCTTACACATATTTTTGAATAATATTGTAAAAATTTTTTTCAGGTTTTTTTTTTATAGCTTGCTCATATTAAAGGAAGAAAAGCACAAAAGAGCCATAAAAAAAAGATCTGCTTTAAAAGAAAAATAAAAACAATTCCATGGCTTTACACAGATTTACCTGTTTTAAGGAACATCCAACAGCATTTATGCAAAAATACCATACATATATAGTGTCATCACTAAAAATCTACTTGTACAACATTTGGCATCACTTGATGAGTTGTTATTTCACAGAAAAATTGTATGTGCTTGTACCACTATTTATAAACATCAGACCATCCAGTAGTGATTTAAAAATTATCAACTGCCTAACTCTGGTTTAACAAATAACAAGCAAATAAATAAATACCAACCATGGGAACTTTAGAGGGTAGTGGGTATAAGCGGGGCGGGAGGATCATCAAGTTATCATCCCACTGAAGACTGTGTGAGCCACCTGTGATTTGAAGGATCTCTGTTTCCCCTCTAAAATGCCGAAGTAAAGCAACTTTGCACTTCTTGGTGCAACCACTCTGCTTACTCAATGTCAAGGGATAGACTAGTCAGCAATCCAGGGCAATGTTTTTGGCAAAATGAATTTACAGAAAACAAGTTCATTCTTATTTTCGTTCTCTCTCATCCCCGCCCCTCCCCACGCCTGCCTCTGTCTCCTCACCCCCTCCCTTCGTCGCTACCCCACCTCCCCGCAAGACAAAGTTATTTAAGTGTTATGTCAGAGTGCAGATCAGTTAGCAAAGTTTTTTCCAGCAAAGAAAGGCCGACTGTCTAAACTACGTTTCACACTTGTCCCAGAGCCCCCGTAGACTGGCAGATGAGGAAGGAAAACGCTATTTGGGGCAGAGAAAATAACGGAGGAAGAAGAAGCAGGGTGGGAAGAGAGTTTTGGGGCTTGGGGAAAGGCTGCAGAGGAAACAGGGGATCCCAACAACGGAAGAGTTAGTTTAGGGGGCTGCAAGAGAAGGAAGGACAACGGAAATTGGGGGAACTGAGAACGAAGTGGTGGTCCGTGACCACTCTCTTTACCTGCTGTACTTCTTGGGGTCCGGACGAGCAAACGGCCACCGTATATCCCTTCATTCCCGACGGGATGAGACCACTGTCTTCTCTCCGGACAGCGCGGGCCTCGGCTCCGTCCTCCTTCCTCGGCGACCGCAGCGACAACTCTGCTTCTGGGCGGGGGAGCCGCTCCCCCGAGCCGCGGGTGCCCACATCCCCGCCCGGGCCCCGGGCGCCACTGCCCGGGCGCGAGCGGAGGCGGAGGCCAGACACCCCGGGGAGACTCGGCCCGGCTACGGCACCGCCCCCAAGCAACCCCGCGCGCGCCGGGACGAGCCGGGGGCGCCCCCAGCCGGCCACACACCCCAGTCCCCCGCGCGGGGCCAGCGCGCCCGGCTCCCTCCGCCGCGCCCCCTTCCAACCCCATCACCGCGCGCCCCCCACGCCCCTGTGCCCCTCCCACGACGGCCCGCGCCCCTGCATGACTCCCTGCGTCCTTCCCGTCCCACCGTCGCACGCGCCCCGCACACCCCTGCGCCCCCATTGCGTCCCCCGCCCCTCCATGTCCAGAACGTCCTGTCCCAGCGCTCCGATCGCGCCCACCGCGGCCTCCCCGCCCTCTGCTCGCCCCCCACGGTCGCGCACGCGCGCGGGTCGCTGAGCAGGGCACTCGCAGACACCCGCTCTCAGCCGATTCCTCTTTGGATGCCCGCGGGAGGGCGCCTTCCCTCTTCTCCCCTTCAGTCCAACTGAGTCGGCCTACCGCATCCCGGGCTTGGAGCTCGGGGGAAGAACTCATTTTCCCACCTGGGCTCCTAGTCCCTTGCAATTACAACAGTCAGCGCCTTCCTAATCTAAGGCGTTTTAGGGCGTCCCTGTTGAGGGAATTGTTCCATTCACGAGACTCTAGAGTCTGGCCGAGAACCACTTGGGCTTCAGAGCTGCGCGGTTTCCTCCTAGACTCCAGCAGAGCAAGGGCCAGGTGCCGCCGCTAGGAGGCGTTCCTCGGGATTTGCAGAAATGTGAAGGTGGCAAAAATGTTGCCACACCTTTTTAGCTCTTTGAATCAGGCTCGGAAGTAGTGAGTGCTGACCCATTAATTTTAAGAAGCCTCTTTCACTCTGTTTTTCTCAAGGCCTGAAGAGGTTCGCTCAACTGTGCTTATGTGGCATATAATTATCCTATTAGCGCTTGTGTATTTCACTCATTTATTTTCTAGTTGACCTCCACACGTACACTGGGACCCCTTCATCTACACAGGAGGGTGACTGGTTTTAGTAGTTTTGTGTCTGGAGAATGGTATGGGTATCTGAACATGTTTGGTGAATGTGCTTGGAGGTAAATTCGCTCATTCCTGAAAGGATCATTTTGGTGTATTTTACGATTTTTTTTTAGATGGGAGATATGCTACTGTGTTTGGAACCAAATGGAAACATAAAGGTGCTGGAGAATTTACACATGTTTTTCATGTAACGAAATGGATAATTGCAAGAAAATCTTCGTTAATTATTCTCCACTTCATATGTGATAGTGACAACCATTTCTTTTAAAGACTACTCTCGCAAGGTTAGATAAGATTGACATAGGCTGAGATATACTATTAAGCATATATGAATCATTTTCTTTCTGTTTCACAGGCAGCATAATGAAAAGAACTGTGAATTGTTGCTCTAAAAATGTCCCTACTATCTACTAAAGGTTTCAGTATATATATTTGGGTCAAAGAATTCCAAAAGTTATTAATGCATTTTAATTGCCAAAACTAACATGATCTGAGTGAGGACTTCTCGTTTTCTTTTTTTATTATGTTATGTTAATCACCATACGTTACATCATTAGTTTTTGATGTGGTGTTCCATGATTCATTGTTTGCGTATAACACCCAGTGCTCCATTCCGAACGTGCCCTCTTTAACACCCATCACCAGGCTTCTCTTTTGTTGGCTTAGAAAGAAGTAACTGGCAACAGCTTGATGCTATGGATGGTGAGAACACTGAGGATCCAGAGCACTTGCCATCATTCTCCTGGCAGAAAAACTAACTATATCCAAAGCAATATGGGGCAAAAAACCAGGAGTTTGTGGCAGGGTGTGAAGGCTTAGTTTGATAGAGCACCTTATCAGTAAAAAATATTTTGAGCAACGCAGTACATGGATATTTATTTGTAAAATATATGCATTTCTGAATATATAATATATGCATAAATTAACATATTACATTGTAAAACAAATAGAAATTTAAAAAGGAAAGATAAATTTACATTCAAATAAGAGAAGTATCAGAATGAAATGAGAATTTCTGCTCACCCTCTCCCCAGTGAAACAACCATTAGGTGGTGAAAGTATTTAAAAAAAATCATTTGAAGTCTCTAGAAATTGTCCCAAGGGCATACAGCAGATGAAGAAACATGTATTCATGAGAATCTACTAAATCTTCGTAAGAAGAGCAAAAATCTGGGCCACAACCCACTCTTCCAGCTCTCAGCTCAATATCCTGGAAGCTCCAGACTGAATGAGTGCAGGAGAGAAGATGGCCTCTCTCCCCCAGTTCTGGGTCTGGGATATTGGCTTCTCCCTGGGAGGGCCAGGCCTCCACCATTTTCAGCCCCAATCCCGCATAAGCATTATTCCAGGCAGATGTGGCTGAGAGGTGTGGGGCTTTCCACCTACCCAGCCACCACTGTGGGGTGGAAGCCCTACCCCAGGTATAGAGGGGTTAAGAATATTGGGCTACTACTACTGTCCCCGCCGTAGCTCACTCATAGTGTGGAGGTTCCAAGTTGGGAGAGGAAAACAGAATACCAAGGGCTTCAGACCCCAATCTGCGACCCCTGCTCAGAGAGCAGAAGTGTCACTCAGAAAAAAAAAAGGCTGCTTCCCGCGTCCAGCTCTGGGGCAGCAGGGCAGAGGTTCTGTGCAGTGGGGAAGAAAGGCTGTACCATGGCACCGTAGCTCTGCCTAAGAAGATGGATTTTATTTGGAAGAGATCGTGGGGAAGTTCCTACCTAAGGGCACTGTCAAAAACACTGAAGATCTTGGTAATAAGCAATTAAGAGAAGGATGGGAACTCTTTGATAGCAAAAAGCTAAATAAATGGTAGACCAGCTAGAAATTTAACAGAAAAAACCGGGGGGGGGCGGTGGGGGAAAGGAGCCCTCCTGGGGTGGAAGAAGCCTCAGAGAGTGACATCAAAGATTACCCATGCAAAGGGGCTGGAGTGTAATTAGATCCAACAGTGGAACAGTTTATGCCCAGGTGTTGTTAAAAATAACAGAGAAATCCACTAGCAATTAGCGGAGGCTCAGAACTGAGTATATTCACTGAGTCGAACCAGCCAGAAGCTTAACAGGGACGTAAGGGGAAAAGAGACTCGGAGGCTTAACTGACCAAGAAAGAAAAGAGAAGACTCAGATTCCCAAAGTCAGGAGTAATAGAGGGACCATCATCAACCCTAGAGAGAAGGATTATAAAGGAATGCTGTAAACAACTGTGTGCTGACAAATTATATAATTTACATGATATATGCAAACAAATGCAAAAGAATGAAGTGTGTTCCTAAACCGTGCACAAAAGTTAACTTAAAATGGATCATAGGTCTCAATACAGGAGCTTAAAGAAAAGACTCTCAGGAGAAAACATTAGAGTAAATCTTTGTAACCTTGGGTGAGGCAAATCATGAGCAACAAATGAAAAAAATGACAAATTGGGCCTCACCAAAGTTAAAAATATTTGTGCTGCAAATTACACCATCAAGAAAGTGAAAAAAACCACATATGGAACAGGAGAAAATATTTGCAAATCATATATCTAACAAAACACTTATAACCAGATATAGAAAGAACTTTTACAGCTTAGCAGGAAAAAGACAACCCAATGAAAAATAGGCAACAGATCTGAATAGATATTTCTCCAGAGAAAATACACAAGTGACCAGTAAGTGCATGAAAAGATGCTCAACATTACCAACCATTAAGGAAATACAAACCAAAATCACAATGAGATACCACTTCACACCCCCCTGAAAGGCTGAAATTTAAAAAAAAAAAAAAAAGACGAGTAATAGCAAATGTTGGCAAGGATGCGGTGCAATTCTGAGTACACCAAGAGACATAAAAACGTACTTTCACACGAAAACTTGTATACAGATGTTTACAGTAGCATTATTCAGAAGAGCCCAAATCCAGAAACAACAGAAATGTTTGTCTACCAATGGATGAATTAAAAAAATGTGGTCTGTCCGTACAATGGAATGTCATCCAGCTGTAAAAAGGAATGAAATGCTGATACGTGCTACAATATGGATGAACCTTGAGAACATGCAGCGGGGCAGAAACTAGTCACAAAATTTATTCGACTTATGTGAAATATCTGGAAAAGACACTGAGTGGATAATAATAAGTTACTGAGATTGTGGTGGTCGTCCCACACCTCTGTGGTTATACTAAAAGTCTCTCTCTTTTTTAAAAGATTTTATTTATTTATTTGACAGGGAAAGAGAGAGAGAGAGCACACAAGCAGGGGGAGTGGCAGGCAGAGGGAGAGGGAGAAACAGGGTCCTCACTGAGCAGGGAGCCTGACTTGGGGCTCCATCCCAGGACCCTGGGAGCATGACCTGAGCTGAAGGCAGAGGCTTAGCCGACTGAGCCACCCAGACGCCCCTAAAGGTCTCTTAATTGAATACTTTAAGTAAGGTAAATGTGTTTGGTCTTCTAATTATATCTGAATAAAGCTACTAAAAAAAGTTCTTATAAATAAAAATAGTAACGCACTCCCATGATGTTGGGCAGAAGTAAGAAGAGAGACAGGCCATTGTTTCTGCTTTTACCTTTTCTTCTTCAGTAATTAGAACTAAATGAGAATAAGGTCTCAGGTCACTTCTATAAAATCCATTCCCTCCCTGACATATTCACTTCTGTGATAATGTCCCTGGTTCTTTTTTTATTCTTTGCACTGTATTTCATAAGACAGACTGCAAGCCAAGGGTTCTTTCTGTGACTGTGTTTATGTGTAAATTGGTACAGTGTGTCAGAATTATCAGTCAAAATTCAGAGGGACACCATGATGTGATAAAAAACACATTGAACTTTGTGCCGGGGGTCCTGTTATTTTAAATTCAATTCCTACACCCAGCGATCTTTTTCGTGGTGATATCTATCTGTTTGGGTCCAACGCTTTTCATCTATGATTGAGACTGTTGCAAAAAATGACCCCTAAAATTTATTTTTTAAAATTAACCTTTAAAAGTACTTTTTTTTTGGTTTTATTTTAAATGTTCAGTTTTCTATATTAGTGAGGGTGTCCCAAGAAAGGCTAGAGTTTTGAATGGGCCTGCATTTCTTCCCTGTAGGCCATGTGCCCTTCCTGCACCTAAAATCACTGTAGCCCTACAAGTGAATGATTCTGAACATCAATAACCTGAGTATGTAAAGGCAGCCTCGTGTCATGTGAAGAGTCTCTCTGGGTCCAGAAATCATGGGCTGTGATCTCTTTCTGCTGGTCACTGTAAGACTTTCTTTAGGTTACTTAAAGTCTTACATCTCTACTTCCTAGTGTATAATTGGAGAGTAAAAATTGGAAGTTAAGTCATAGGAATGTTGTAAGAAATATATGAGTTAATGTTTACAAAACCAGAGCACAGTTCCTAGCGTCTAGGAAGTTATTTTTTTAGGTAGGCCATCTTTTCTTTTTTTCAATGCTAATATGGGCCACTTTTCACTGGTTACTCCAACAAAAAGTTAAGGGTAAGGAAGATACTTTTAAATATCCTAATTAGCTGACATTTGTTATAAAGTGCTTCATGTTCATATGTATGTATATATTCATTTATATATAATATTTAAATACCACGTTCACACTCACATAATGTAGAACTTGAAATATACATGTAATGTGGTATGCTTTTAATAGAGTACTGGATCTTTGCAAATACTCAATGTGCTTGTGAGAAAAAGCGATTAGACACACATAATACTGTGGGACTCTGCTTGTGTAGGCCAGAGTTTTGACAGTAAAATTTCAATTTAAACAATATAGGACTACATAAGAGGTTATATTTTTTACTTTTGCCAGAAAGAACCATTAAAACAACAATTTCTCTTCTATTACTATCTAATATTTCTTTAAGAAGGTTATTTTAATATCCAACCGTGTTAAATAAATTATTTCAAAATATTAGACTTTATTAGAAAAATTAATATTTTCCCTCGATTTTTTTTCCTCACTTATTCACATAGTGTCAAAAATTTTCTCAAGGCAAAAGATGATAAAACTATTCAAAAGGGACTTTACAGGGCTTTATGCCTAAGGAGAATCACTCTAGGGCCTTGTAACTAAGTGACCCAAAGTTGACCCACTTTGGGCAGGGGGACCCCATCGATGTCCTGAAGCCCTGAGGACCAGAAGCCGAGGGAGAGTCGGAGGCATGTCCCTTGACATGGTTAAATGCAAGCTGGGGAAAACAGGCTGGGTGCATCACAGTGACTGCCGGTGACAGACTGCTTTATAGGCACAAGTGGGACCAGGTGTCCAGGAAATACTTGGCAGATGGAAAGGGGACTTAAGCATTGGTACAAGTCATAGCCAATTCTTATACGGGCCATATATTCTTGGACTGGAGTATTTACCACTCGTGTTTCTTATTGCAATCTCTGTGTATTCATGAAAGTCTCAAAAGCAGAAGGTGGAGGTACTTTTGAGTTGACTTTTTTCATGTTATTTTGTCCAGAATACTTGGCATAGGTGTGGTTTGAGAAAGTGGTTGGTGGTGTGTAGGAGGACCCAGGAGTATTATTAGTGGTGGCATTTAATAGCATGGTTACTTTTTTTGTAAGGCAGTGACTTACACAAATATCTACTTTTCTGTCATGTTGTACATCAGTCATTGCAGCTGGACTGCTGTCGCTGCTGTCATAGGTTTTCTCGTTCCCAGATCCAGGTTAAAGGAGCAGCCCTTATTGGAGGCCAGCTGTCCTTCAGGAAAAAATCAAGAGAGTGGACAGAAACACACAATGCATCTCAAAGCTCCTGTTTCAACCTGGCATGTCAACCCGAGTATTCATATTCCAAAGGAAGTCACCTTCCCAAACCTCATATCAACCGAGCCTCAAAGTCTGTGCTTATCCCTCACAAGACACTGCAGGTTACTTGGTCACAGGTAGGTGCACATAATCCCCTAAAGTATTTAGAGTCTAAAGTCTAAAACAAATAGTTTGAAACAATAATGCGATCTACCGCACAGGGGGGAAATTGATTAACTTAAGACTTAGTAAAATTTAATAGTGCCAGATTTTATTGTTGAGTTTTCATTCTCTACCTTAAAAACTCAGCAAGTTTTACATAATTCCAAAACAAAAAAACTTATGTTTTGTGGTTTGATTAAATTATTTCATGTGGACTGACACTTCTAGTACATTTACAACAATTACACTTTCTTTCTTTTGCTAAGACACTGGGTGTTTAGGCTGGGGCATGCTTCCCTAACTTTGCTGGGTCACTTGGTCCTGACTCAGAAATACAGCTTCCTAATTGATTCATGGCTATCTATGTGTATATTCTGCATGATTTTCTTGTTAAATCTGAATATCACATTATAAATCATGATTCCCAGGGACAGATGTCTCTTTAAAGTCAAATGCTATTTCTCTAGTATTTCATTGGTGTAACAAATATATTAAACAATAAATAAGAATACTTTAAAAAATATTCCTGTACCTATCAAAGATGATGGATATTCCAGATGATCTTTACACACTCTTACTTTTTATACACTTGAAATATTTCAAAATATTTCTTTTTACTATCGTTCATGAAATCAATGAGCAATGCAATAATATTTTGTTTCAGCATTCCAACAGGCCATCATTAATAACAAGTACTGTGTGCAATGATCACATAGTCACTTGCCTTTTTCTTTTGTCCAATTCAGTTATTTTCTGTAGCGAACATTTCCAATTTCTCCTTGAAATTCATTCCTTAACCATAGTAACATTTGGTTTTATAGATGATTTTCATTTTCAAAGCTTTCACATCTACTTTTTCATTTCTAATCTCATATCATCCATGAGAGATGGTCTGTTAAATGATTTGCTATGTAGTGATAGACTTTGAAGTTTCATTGAAATGCACCCTTACATTTCTTTAGATCTCTTCTATTCGCTTTCACGTTATTGAAATCATTTTGATTATGTGATAATAAAAGTTAATGGCCCAGATTTTTTTGCAGTGCATGAACATGTTGGGAACAATATTCTGAAACACAATGGACTCTTTATACCCCAACATCATTTGTGTATTATTCTTTCAATATATTAAGTGTGCCTCAGTGTCTAAAAGTAGTAACTGCAGCTTGACAGAATACGTTATTCCTGACAATTATTCATCTAATTGTATAATAGACCTTTAGTCCTTTCCCTGTTAGCTTTCTACATTTCTTATCCTTTATTCACTGTATATTTTCACTGAATTTTTCACAGAAGAAACCGCTATCCATTTCTTAGAATTAATAGCCTTAATTTAGAATAGTTAAAATGATAGCCATCATCTTGTGCCACCATGAAACTTCACTAACTCAGGTTAATCAATTTTAATATAAGTTACAAATTGTTGTAATAAAGTAATTTCCAGGGGCATACTAATGTTATATACTGTATGTGATTCCCAGTCCTTCTCAACTCTCTTCTCTTTCCTCCTTCACCTTTTTATATTAACAGACATTTTTATTTCAACTTTCTCTTTCTCTCCCTATCCTACTCTTTTCTGTTTTGTGTTACTTTGTGATTTCGCTTCATTTTCTTTTTCTTTCCATCAACTTTTCTTCTCTTACTTCTGTCTACCATCTGTTTTTCTTTTCCACTTACTCATTTCATTTCAGATTTTTTTCTTTATTTGATGTTTTCACTTCTAAAATTCTCTCTTTTTTCTTGTTTCTCAATCATTCACTATTAATACCACAAAACAATTCATCAAAATCCCTTTTGTGTCATCTAGCATGAGGAACGATTTCAGCATTAACAGGTCTCAATTATGCCTATCTGAAAAAAATAAAACTTAACAGACCAAAAGAGAGGCCTAAAGTCTTTGAATGAGTGATGAGTCCAAGTATTACCAGCACTTAAGTAAAAAGGAAAAAAATCTATGTACGACTGAATAAGAGAGAAATTCTTCTCATAACATGGAATTAAAGAAATATAAAGAGTAATTTGGGATGGAAAGGCAAACTACTTAGGTGATAGATTCTGAAGATACAGTAAGTCCATAATGGGAGTAAAAGAAGGAAGATGGACCTGATGGAGGAAGAGATGTAGCAGTGGGAAAAAAAAAAAAGAGAAAATTTCTCTTAAAATGAAGAAAACTGTGGCTATTTCCTTAAAATTTTACCACATTTAAAGCAGAATAAAGAGATTTTTTTGAATAACAAAAACAAACTTCTAATTATAAAATAAATAAGCCATATGGATATAAAGTACAACATGGGGAATATAGTCAATAATATTGTAATAACTTTGTATGGTGACAGACTGTGACTACATTTATCGTGGTGAGCGTTTCATAATGTATATAAATGTCAAATCAATGTGTTGTACACCTGAAACTAATATAATACGTATGTCAACTATACTTCAATAAAAAAGAGAATTTATTGACAATAATTGGCAGAAATATAAATGGCTAGTAAGGAGATGGAATCAGCTTTACTTTAGAATTTTTTGTTAATATTAAATATTAATATTAATATTAAATATTTTTGTTAATATTAAATATGTGTGAAAAACACATTTTCAGGTTTATGATTTAGTAGAATTTGACTTCTGCTAATATAAAATTATGTCAAATAGCAAGAGGAATATTTTCAAATGCGTGAGGACTACAAAACTATGCCATCGTATATTATCTCTAGAAATATTGAATATTTGAGAAAAATATTAAACATTGAAAGGGAGTGGTGAAGGGAATAAAAATATGATAAAGTTCTGTTTCTTATGGGAGAGTCTACAAAAACTAATTTATTTCTCAGGGTGACAGAAGAATGTAATTTTTTATAATGATAAAATCATTAGAATAAAATTAGCTGCATAACTTCAAAATCCTAAATCACCAAAAATATTTTTGGCTATTTGAGGGGAAAAAAAGAAGGAAATAATGGAAAAAACTAAACATGTTAAAGTTTTTTTAAAAAATTAAAAGCGAAATGTAATTTAACAGAAACAAACAAAAAAAGTACAATGACAATATAATGGACTCTGGATTTGCAAATTCACATTTTTCCTATCCTCTTCTCTCATAGAGATGTAGAAAAGCTGAAAACTAGATTTCCAGACTATGCTGAAGCTGGTGTCTCAATGTGATTAGGTTCCACTAATCATATAAGTACAGTCATCCATGGAATTTTGATGTGACACTGAGTCAGCCACTTGAGGAAAGAAGTTGGACTCAGGCCGCTTAGTTTGTTGTCATGGATCATGGGAGGAGATCTGAATAGTGTATTTGATGAAGTGATACCCCATCATCAGGAAATACACATGTTTTTGAATGCTCATGGATCATAAAAAAAAAAAGGATTTTTTTTCTTTGGGTAAATACCCAATAGTGAAATTGTTGGATCATATGGTATTTCTATTTTTAATTTTTTGAGGCACCTCCATACTGTTTTCCACAGTGGCTCCATCAATTTACATTTCCACTAACAGCACACGAAGATTTCTTTTTTTCCACATTCTCATCAACACTTGTTATTTCTTGTCTTTTTTGATTTTAGCCATTCTAACAGGTATAAGGTGATTTTCATTTCCCTCAAGATTAGAGACGTTGAGCATCTTTTCATGTGTCTGTTGGCGATCTGTATGTCTTCTTTGGAAAAATGCCTGCTCAGGTCCTCTGACTTTTTTTTTTTTTAAGATTTACCCCTTTATTTGAGAGAGAGCGAAAGAGCACAAGCAGGAGGAGGGGTAGAGGGAAAAGGAGAGATAGAGGAAATGTCCAGCAGACTCTGGCTGAGCTCAGAGCCTGCCAAGGGGTTGGATCCCATGACCCTGAGATGACCTGAGCCAAAATCAAGAGTTGGATACTTAACCAACTGAGCCACCCAGACACCCCTTCCCATTTTTTTAACCAGATTGTTGTTGTTGTTGAGTTTTTAAAGTTCCTTATATATTTTGGATATTAACCCCTTATTGGGTATATCATTTGCAGATATCTTCTCCCATTCAGTAGGTTGCCATTTTGTTTCATTGATGGTTTCCTTTGCTGTGCTTCTTATTTTGATGTAGTTAATAAAAGCTTCTTATTTTGATGTAGTTCCCATAGTTTATTTTTGCTTTTGTTTCCCTTGCCTCAGGAGACATATCTAGAAAAAAGTTTCTATGGCCAATGTCAGAGAAATTGCTGCCTGTGCTCTCTTCTAGGATTTTTATGGATTCAGGTCTCACATTTAGGTCTTTAATCTATTTTGAATTTATTTTTGTACTGGGCTATAAGGTGAAATTCAATAATGTACCCCAGTTTTCATAGACAGCTAAACAGTGATGATAAGAATCTATTTACAAGTGTCAGTACAATGACATAAACCTAGAAACTAAAAGTAAAAGGATAGCAGAAGTATCCAGTTAAATAATTTTCAACCAAAGGGGTAGTACTGTTTCCTTCTTGGGGAGTATTTGGAAGTAGGGGCATTTTGGTTGTTAGGGAGCCTGAGCCTGGAGCACTGGTGGTATTTAGGGTCCTGGTATGATAAATATCCTGAAGTATGTAAATGATCCTTCTGAATGAAGACTTGTCTTCCTGAGTGCCAGTGGTGCCCCACCGAGAAACACTGTCCTAAACACTTGGGATTTTTAAAGAATAAAGCTAAAAATGGAAATTAAATTTGCAATTTAAACTATTCATATAACAGTAAAAAGCACTATAGGCAACATATACACAAAGAAGCATAAATGGTCAATGACTGTAAGGAAAAATATTCCATCATTTAATAACTAATTAATTGATGATAAAAACAAGATATCTGTTCTTCCAATGAGCAAATATTGAAAAAATACAGCATTTAGTGTTACAAAGGTTTTTGATAAATGATAATCTCATAAACTGCGAGTGAGAGTTTTTTTATTGGCACAAGATTTCTGGAAAACATACTCTCTGTCAAAAACTTTTATAATGCTCATTTGGAACAATGATTCTGCTACTACGAATTTTTCTTAAAATAACCTTTAGGCAATGTTGCAAAGATGAATTTGAGATTGCCATAGTATTGCTAATTGTACTGAAAATTAGCAAACAGCTGAAATTTCTAATCAATAAGGCATTGGTTAAATTAATTATTATATAGCTGTGCAGTGGAACATTGGTCATTTATTAAAATTATGAGGTAAGTTTATGTTGACTTAAAAATGTGTCCATGATGCATTGTTGATAAAAGAACAAATATAGATCAGTCTTATAGAATAATAACTTATATCTAAAAAATAAATATGCCTCGCTCAGTGACTGCAAAATTTTGAAGAATATGCAACTAAATATTTTCTTGGGTGTGTGAAGTCAAACATTTCCCTTTTTTATTCTTTGCTTTGCTTTCTGAATGTTAAATAAGGGGATAAGTTTCCAGTACTTCTGAAAAAGCAAATTACTAGTTAACAACTTCCTATTATTAAATCATTGTGTGAGATATAATTTGAATTCTCAGAATTCTATCTATACATTATTGGGAAATAAATCACTATACTACGTTTTTTTTTCCTATTTATTTATTTATTATTTATTTATTTATTTTTGATGTAGTGTTCCATGATTCATTGTTTGCATATAACACCCAGTGCTCCATTCAGTACGTGCCCTCTTTAATACCCATCAGCAGGCTAGCCCATCCCCCCAACCCCCTCCCCTCTAGAACCCTCAGTTTGTTTCTCAGAGTCCATAGTCTCTCATGGTTTGTCTTCCCTTCTGATCCCCCCCTTCATTCTTCCCTTCCTGCTATCCTCTTCTTCTTCTTCTTCTTTTTTTTTTTTTAACATATAATGTATTATTTGTTTCAGAGGTACAGGTCTGTGATTCAACAGTCTTACACAATTCACAGCGCTCGCCATAGCACATACCCTCCCCAATGTCTATCACCCAGCCACCCCATCCCTCCCACCCCACCACTCCAGCAACCCTCAGTTTGTTTCCTGAGATTAAGAAATAAGTCAGTCAGAGAAAGACATGTATCATATGATCTCACTGATATGAGGAATTCTTAATCTCAGGAAACTATACTACATATTTTAAAATAATGTGAAATTTAAAAACTCAACTAAATTCAATTAAATTCATTAGATATAACAAAAGCATCAATATAATGTTAGAAGATGATTATTAAAGGTGGATATGTGAAGCAATTATATTCATATAAATAATTGAAACAAAAGCTAAAATGACATATGAAAGATAGCATTAAAGTTAAGATACTGATTCTATTTGTTCATGTAGAAAATGTTGCCTGCTTTTCTACTATTTAGGTGAAATGATGTTAACATACTAACTAATTAACTACATATATTTTTATATTTATATATATGGGTATATAGATATATACGTAATTTTGATTCCATTATTCCTAGGATATATTTTTCATATATAATATCTACTAACATATTTATTTTTTAAATAATTAAAATAAGTTAATCTTATTATAGAGCATTTGGAAAATAGAGACACAGAAACAAATTTGAACACCCATTAACCTAATACAACCATTGTTAGCATTTCAGAGTTTCATTCTAGTTAGTTCATCCGTGTAGACTTCTCCAGAGTTTAAATAGTAGTTTACATATCTATTATTATGAATACAAATTTTCTAACTTTTTAGGATAATTTTTAAAAGGGAAATAGCCTTCCTTTCCCCACATTGATTAACGTTATAGTGATGGCAAGATGTGAGTGCACTTCACCTTGATATCCTGGGCCACCATTCACACCAGGAAGCAGTTCCACCAGTCTTGACTTCAGTCAGGAAAAAAAAAATTGGTAGGGTTTAGGCAATAATTCCATACTTCATTTACAATGAAAGTGCCATAAATACCAAGATCACAATTGCAGGTAATCCTATCAGTAGTACTTGTTAACTATCCAAAGAGAAAAAATTGCAGGAGTGCCCATTGTTTTCCGCATATAGCAGGGGTGTGTATTTCATAGTCCATCATTGAGCTGACAGTGAGCTTGACCTTACTCCCTCAACATGGGATTCCCTGGATCATCTTCACTGTAAGAGTCGTGTCCATTACCATGTAAGAAATAATTGATACTCAACCAGGTCACAAACAGCTGGTCAAATATCATATGTTTTGTTGTTTCCATGGGTACTTTAAAGCAACAGCAGATAATAAAGCTTTGTCAATACACATTCTCCACCGTGTGAGTTTTGTTCAAGGCTCAGTTTGTTGCGGTAATTGCTGACTTATGAGGTGGGCAGAGGGCAGAGATAGACAGAAGAGTTCCCACTCACCCCCTCATGTGCTGCAAGATTCATCCTGTTGGAAGCTGACAAAAGTGCAGCAACGCAGAGCTCAGGCATATGCATTGTGGCTCTCAACATGCTTTCTCCCGACCTTTGCTGCCCAAGGTGGGGTGTTTGAAATAGAGGTGAGGGCACAGATGCGAGGGACTGGACATCTGGGCGAGGTGGGATGTTGCTGGAATGGAGAAGCTTCATTCTGAGCTGTACCATGATTCTTTCAACTTGGCTTTTCTGCACTATTCAGGAAGAACTGATGCCTTGCTCTACCTAATATTTACCTTTTAGGGTAAATAAACTTTAAGCTATCCTGTTTCTTGAACCAAACTTAAAGTCAGAAAATGACATTTTCACCAAGAAAAGAGGAGACCCAGTGGCTCAGAGTCTCTAAGCGGCATCTTTAGTCCACTTAATGGAAACTTTGAAAATCCTTTTTACCAAACTTTCTCTTGAGATTCTCAGTTTTTGATTCATTTACTTTCAGAGGGATAAAAAGTAAAATTGCCAAGATATGTCTATGAGTTACAGGCCCAGAGTAGAATACCCTTAACTGAACCAGACTCCTGCATATTACTTTTCATACAGTAACCTTGGCCAGAGTTCATTCTTCCTATTTTGCTTTGAACTACCTCTTTCATTTTTCTATTCTGTATGGGTATAATCAACAGCAAAATTTCCACATTATGTTATTATTAGGTTATTAAATTAAATAATCATATTATCTGAGTAGACATACAGCAGAAGTATAACACACTGCATAGTGAAGCGGAGGCAGTGATTGTGGAATATGCTCTTTCTTAGGTGATGAAATATTTTCTTCAGAAAATTTCCTTTAGAAAATTCTCAGAGCTGCGTCTGATGAGAGTATGGATTGATAACATTGTGGATTCTATCTTAAAATCTCTAACGATTTGGTTTTAAAACCTACAATCTCTTTTAAATCAAATTTTAAAAACAAATGTGAACATTTTAAATCTAAATCAATGCAGCTGTTTCCTTAAAAGGAATTTTAAATAAAATAAAATACAGACTAGAGCACAGAGCATAAAGGTAAAACTCAAGGAGGTATCAGATTGTGAATGTCCACATATCCAACATTTAGACCAACAAGCAGAATTTTATCAGCATGCTAGTAAACTCGCTTGTGCTCATTCTCAGGTATGGCTCCCTACTTCTTACTAAGTGCCAACCAATATCTTGATTTCTAACAAGAAGAAAAAGTTCAGTTTTATCTGTCTTGGGAATTTTAAATGAAATCCTATGACACATAGATGATAGAGAGATGATAGATAAATAGATGATAGATTGATTTGTATTTGGCTTCCTCTGTGTATTACTGTTTATGGACCTCATTTGTATTGTTGCAAATAGCTGCAGTTCATTTTTTGTTGTTTTGTATTACAATTGGATAGTGAGAACACAGTTTGTTTTACTGTTGGTGGACATTTGTCTTATTTCCCCCTTTTGGCTGTATGAATAATCTTGTACATGTCTTCCAGTACACTGCAAACATTTCTGTTGCACATGTACCAAAGACTGTAATCATTGGCTCATTGGCTCATACAGGATAACATCAGTTTCAGGATCCCAGTACCAATTGTTTTATCAGCAGCATGGTTACTGAGAACAGGTTAAGGTTCTTTGGGAGGTTCTTTTTTTTTTTAACCAAATATGTAAATCAATTTCACAATTCCAGTGTCAAATCTATAAATCAAGGGGTATTTAGAGAAGTTTGGCTTTTTACCTTGTCCTCCTTCACTCTGTTCCTTCCCTCTCCCAAAGCACCACATTCAAGAAGTGGCTACCACAGTGTTTCAACTCTCTCTCTCTTCAGCCAGTAAGGTAACATAATGGGTGTTAGAAATGGGTTTCTACTGGTGAAAAGTGTGGCTTGTTGGTAAGCGAAATGGGTTATGGAAATGGTGTTTACCGGCGAAATTCACATTGCTTAAGATATATAGATTGACTAGAAAGCATATTTGCATATTTTAGCAAGCATATTTGACATAAAAAGCATATTTGACATAGAAAGCATATTTTCAGCATATTTGCAGAATTGCATGAGTACACTAGAATGTTGAGAGTCAAGTGGCCAAGAGTGGAGTTTTGGATTGGGTTGCTAGGTAGTCTCATGTTCAGCCACCAATTTGGAAGATAATTGATGCCTGACTGTGAAATATGGTTAACAAAATTCTACAATGAGAATATTGTCACATTTGCTTTGGGTGAACCTTTGTGAAAGGTGCTGTGGACTTCAAATAATTTACAACCCTGATTATAGAACTATTTCATGTCTATTCTGTAATGAATGTATGTGTGACAGATTTCGATCTGAGACTAGGATTTAAGTGAAACCTATAATACTTACCTACCCTGACTATTGCTGGCTACCAATACTTACCAAAAAAAGGATCTTGCTCCTATCACTACCAAGAATGTCCTACACTACCTTCTTGATCTGGGAAAATCCTACTTATCCTTCAAGTCACTCAAAAGACATAGTATGAAAGAAGACTGGTAACAAAAACAACAAAGAACACTAATTAGTGGTTTCTAATGAAGATACTGGTGATAATGTCATTAAATTAAATAGCAAAATGTGCATTTGCCCATTGTTTTTACTTGATTATTTTTTTAAAATTTATTTTATTTTATTATGTTATGTTAGTCACCATACAATACATCATTAGTTTTTGATGTAGTGGTCCATGATTCATTGTTTGCATATAACACCCAGTGCTCCATGCAGTAGGTGCCCTCCTTAATACCCATCACTGGGCTAACCCATCCCCCCACTTCTAAAACCCTCAGTTTGTTTCTCAGAGTCCATAGTCTCTCATGGATTATTTGTTTTTTGGGTGTTGAGTTTGAGAAGTTCTTTATAGATCTTGGATATCAGCCCTTTACCTGTAGTGTCATTTTCAAATATCTTCTCCCATTCTGTGGGTTGCCTCTTTGTTTTGTTGACTGTTTCCTTTGCTGTGCAGAAGCTTTTTATTTTGATGAAGTCCCAAAAGTTCATTTTCACTTTTGTTTCCCTTGTCTTTGGAGACAGGTCTTGAAAGAAGTTGCTGTGGCTGTTGTCGAAGAGGTTACTGCCTATGTTCTCCTCTAGAGGACTTTGATGGATTCCTGTCTCACACTGAGGTCTTTTATCCGTTTAGAGTTTATCTTTGTGTATGATGTAAGCGAATGGTTGAGTTTCATTCTTCTGTATACAGCGGTCCAATTTTCGCAGCACCATTTATTGAAGAGACTGTCTTTTTTCCATTGGATATTTTTTCCTGCTTTGTTGAAGACTAGTTGACCATAGATTTGAGGGTCCATATCTGGGCTCTCTATTCTGTTCCATTGGTCTATGTGTCTGTTTTTGTGCCAATACCATGCTGTCTTGGTCATCACTGCTTTGTAATATAGCTAGAAATCAGGCAACATGATGCCTCCAGCTTTGTTTTTCTTTTTCATCATTTCCTTGGCGATTCGGGGTCTTTTCTGATTCCATACAAATTTTAGGATTACTTGTTCCAGCACTTTAAAAAATGCCATGGTATTTTGATCTGGATGGCATTGAAAGTATAGATTGCTCTGGGCAGCATAGTCATCTTAACAGTGTTTATTCTTCCGATCCATGAGCATGGAATGTTTTTCCATCTTTTTGTGTCTTCTTCAATTTCTTTCTTAAGTGTTCTTTAGTTTCTAGAGTATAGATCCTTCACCTCTTTGGTTAGGTTTATTCCAAGGTATCTTACGGTTTTTGGTGCTATTGCAAATGGAATCGATTCCCTAATTTCTCTTTCTATAGTTACATTATTAGTGTATAGGAAAGCAACTGATTTCTGTGCATTGATTTTGTATTCTGCCACATTATTGAATTGCTGTTTGAGTTCTAGTAATTTAGGAAATTTATATGCACAATCCAATCCAATCTAATCCTGATAGTGTCATGGAAATGTTAGCAAAATATATAATTAATTGATGTTTATAAAACCTTATACCTGAAAGGCTACTTGCTTAAAATCATCTTACAGGTAGTGGGCATTGGTTTCTGAAAATAAAAATATAGAAATATTGTATGAGTCATTTTTTAAATTTGTCTTCAGCAAGTTTCATTCCCTGAAAATTAGTTGTTTTTCAGATCATTATTTCCCCAGAGGTTTCAACTAAGTTCAAGCATCATCAGGCTGTTTTTGTGTCTGTGATATTCTGAGAGACAGCTGTGGGGAACAAAGAGGGAATGTGCTGGGTTTGGGTAGAATTATTTATAGATTAGAAATTAATTTACCTCCCAATCAGTCCTCCTGACAGCTGATTGACAAGGGCCAACAAATTAGTTTCAGAAGAAAAGAAGAAGGTATTCTGAACAGGAAAGCTATGGGCATGGGGAAAATATACGGGCAGGGAAGGGTGAAATGGTGAAGCTTAGAGGCACCCCAGTAACTGTTGATCTTAAATGTGGATCAACTTTGAAATACTTCCAAATGGAAGTATTTGGATTCATAATCAGAGCTCAGTGTAAACAGAGTCTAAAGTTAAGTGATTGTTTAAATCAACCCCAAGCATGGCCTCCATTTTCCTACATTATTCTTTGGTGGTAGGACTTGAATTATTGCATTAAAATTATTGAATTATTGCACTGACATGATTGCATCAAGTCTTCAAGTTCATTGTCTATAAAATTGACCACCTAAACTTGACTGACCCACTTGAACAGCTCATCAGAAGATAACAATTTCCATTTCTTTGATGAACATTTAACTTATATAATGACACTTTTAGTTTCAATATTGTAATTTTTCCTTATAAGTGTTAGTGCCAATCATTTACTTATAATCTATACATTTAGCCCAGGTTTTGAATTAAGTTGAATTCCTGTTGCAATTGCCAACTTAATCTTTCATGGTTTAATTAACTAAGCAGATTTTAATATAATATATTTTAATCTATCACTTCTAAAAATTAACTTTCATGATGTGTTAAAAATTAAATACTGTCAAGTTGCTGCAAAATTGTTACCATTTTAATAGAACTACACAAAACAGGAAGAAATTACTGAGATTTAATGTGCTTCTTAAAAATTTTAGTTATGAGATCCATCAATGCTGACATCTTAATTTTGTTCTACTCTTCAAGAGATGCATTTATTTTTATGTAATTATGAGCTGTCAAAGTCCCCTTTCATAACAACAGATTTTATTTGCTTCACTGAACTTAATGAAATCCACGTGTAGGAGTGAATTTCACAGATGTGTTTAAATTCAGTACCTGAAATTCTTGTTTCTAATGGTGTCTGATATTTTAAAACATGAAGGGTATTGAAGAACACAAATAAAAACCAAAGAACCACAGGTTAAATATACTGAAGAAATATTTAGCATATTTTGATGACTTCAGTCAGTTTTATTCCTACATCATTTCAATCTCTTGGATAACTAATTCAATCCTACCATTGCCAGACAAGATTCTGTAACTTTCTCTGGAAATACAGTTGTCTCCCCTTAGTTGTGGTTTTGCTTCCAATGGTTTCGGTTACCCCCAGTCAACGTTTGTCTGGAAGCAGATGATCCCCCTTCTGACTTATCATCAGAAGGTCAATAGTAGCCTCATGATGCCTACGTCATTCCCCTGATGTCATCTCCTCACTCACACATCTTATCATCTCACATCTTCACAAGAAGAGCAAGTATGGTACCCTAAGACATTTTGGGAAAGAGAGAGAGAAACCATAGTCACATAACTTTTCCTAGAGTATGTTGTTATAATTGTTCTATTTTTTATTATTGTTGTTAATCTCTTATGGTGCCCATATTATAAATTAAACTTTATCATGGTATGTACTGGAAAAAACTTAGTATGCATAGAGTTGGGTACTATCCATGGTTTCAGGCATCCATTGGGTGACTTGGAACATATCCTCATGGGTAAGGGGGAACTATTTTATGTGCTGTTGTCAGAGACAGTTTTCTCAGACCCTACAGTTTTGTTTCAAAACCGCTCACATTAAACATTCTGTGAGTTTTAGAGCCATCTCAGGATTTGGAGGTTGTGAGGAAGAGATAACTATAAGAAGCATAGTCCTTCGGCCACCTCCCTGGCACCTCATATTCTTCCTCTTTTTTCCAATTTCTGCCCTCTCTTCCCCTCTCCTCTTCTTTTCTGCCCTGCCCTCCCTTCACCTCTTCCTTAATCTGCCCTTCTCCTTCTTCCCTTCCATCAGTCCCCTTTATTGATGACCCCTGCTCAGTTGCTGGGATTTATTTTGGCCACTCATGCTTAGGCTCTCACTTTTGATAGTTTGTTTTGGTCATCTTCCACTTCTAAATATATTATGCTACAATGATTATACCAATAGTTTATTTTTAATCTCATTTAGAGTTCATTTCATAGCTAATGAGAACTTTGAATTCTAATCCTGTGATTTGTTTCTAGTAACCTCCTTTAAGTCTGATTGTAGTGCAGAAAAAAGGAGTATTGACTTCAGGCAGCAAAGGTTTGGATTTCAGTCCACCTCTGCCACTGAACTGTTGGGTCCTGCACCTCTCTGGGCTTTGGTCCGCAATAAAGGGATTGGACTAGGGTAAACATTCTTATCCTGCATTCTAAGAGTTGGACCTCAGTATTCTTTGAGATTCCTAAAATTAAAAACAAAATTTTGTGTAGGTGTGCATGGGTTTGGACAGTGTCTGTCACCTTTATAAGATTCTCAAAAAATTTCCTTGATTACCGTAACTTCATATCCATAGTGTCAGATTATCTTTCAGATACATTTCTAATAATCACTTTCAAAAAATGTATTAAAGTCTTTGGAGCCTCTGGACTATGCTAGAAATTTAAGAAGTCATGGCTTAGGACACTGGAACAAACATATGAGAGGCCCTAAACTATTTTGTGAATGTATAAAAACATTATTAAATGTGCTAACCCAGAAACTGGCACTAGCCAAGGTAGAAAACAAACAGTTGTCACTCTCATTACTGCAGTCTTTGTAGATAAAAATACCCATTACAGATTTACATATCTAGAAATTCATGACATAAATTAACTTGAATTAGAAGTCACAAGGTTTCTTAGCTATGGGGTTTCAAGCTGTGACTTTCTGCAACATGTAAATTCAGTGAACCTAAAACTTCTTCACCATGAATAGTCATGACCAGATTTCAAGAATAGTATCATAATTTCATATTGAAACTACAGTCTAAAAGGTTCATTAACTTTAGCGATAAAATAAAATCTGAATTGGCTCAAATTCTTGATCTATACTTAAAAATTTTACCCTTGTGCTCTTTGTTGTTGTTGTTTTAAATCATTTAAAATGCTTTGCAATAATCTGTAACAGAATAACAAGGAATTTTTTAGATGGAATAAAATAGATATTTTGTAGTCTTAACTCTCACTTCATTGGCTTCAACTTTATTGATTTAAAAGAATCCTTCATAAACTTTTAAAACCACTTTAACCTGGTTTTATATATTCAATTAAATACAATTAAGCAAACAGTAAAGTCGTGCCTACTTTATGTCAAAAAATGTGCCAGCCGGGAGAAGAAAAAGAGAAAGACATTCTGCATGAGGAACTTCTTAAAGTTGAATTAACAGCTCACTTTGGAGCATAAGGAAATGAGAGGTGGTGTCAGGTTTCCTATAAGCAGTTTTTAAAAGAATATTGTTAGGATGTTATGCACTGAGAGAAAGTAAAGTAAGAAGGACATTGACTATGATTAGATTTAATACTGAATATGTCAAATTTGGAGTAGGTTGTGAATTCAAGATAATTTTGTGTTGTTTGCTGGGACACGGTTATGAAACAGTTTTGGTGTTACTCAGCTTAGTCTTGAGTAAGCCGAAGAAGTTGTACAGACATTTTGAGACCGAACTTGAACCCTGAAACTTTCTCCTTAATAAAATATAATTAAAGATGGGGTACTAGCAGCAACACTGAAAACTTCTATGAGTCAAAGACACTGTAAAGTGTGACAGGAACAGCCACGTGTGGAGAAATAATATTTGTGATGCATATCCTACAAAGAATGATTATTTGGAAGGTATAGATAACTTCTCTAAAGGTAGCTAAAAAACTTGCAAAAGGCAAACGAGACAACTGATAAAGGTGCAATATAGATTGTGACAGATGGTCACCAATTCCTTCCTTCCCTCTGTGTGTGTGTGTGTGTGTGTGTGTGTGTGTGTGTGAGGTGCTTTACCCATTTAGAGATGGACTCTTGTTTTTCCTCCCCTTGAATCTAGGCTGGTTTTATGAATTTCCTTGACCAATAAAATGCAGCAGAAATCATAGTGTATGGTAGAAAAGGAAATCTGAAAGTCCAATACAATGAAAACATGTTTAACCTTGCTAATGGCCACAGAAATGAAAGTGGAAGGATGACGTCATTTTACACACACGGAGAGGCACATTCATAAAGCCTGATAATATCAAATGACGGTGAGGGTGTCATATACCACTGGAGTCAATAAAGGTTGATACAAACACGTTAGAGAACAAGTTTGGAACATCCAGATACATCGCATATGAACATTTCCCAAACAGCAAACTCGGTTCTGTGTGTACACACTAGACTAATTTTCACATAAGCCCATGGAAACATTGTGAGAGTGTTTAATGTGCCGCTGTTTATTAAAGTAAAAGAGTAGAAATCAACTAGATGTTTGTCATCAGGAGATAGAAAAATTTGTGATGTGTTTGTACAAATGAGAAAAACAAGTTGCAAAATACAACTTACATTTACTGAATGCTCTTACAGGTCGTGGGCACAATTCTAAGTTGTTTCCATGTATTATTTCATTTTAATCCTCTTAACGCCACTGTGAGTACTATCTATTGTTCTCATCAGGATCATCCTTCCTGTTTTACAGAGAAGTGTTTTCCTAAGACGTACAGCTGGAGAATGGAAGGGTGGAGATTTGAACTCAGCAATCCATCTTCTTTTTTTCACTCTTTTTTTAAAAATTTTTTTATTGTTATGTTAATCACCATATATTACATAATTTGTTTTGGTGTAGTGTTCCATGATTCATTGTTTGTTCATAACACCCAGTGCTCCATGCAGAATGTGCCCTCCTCAATACCCATCACCAGGCTAACCCATCCCCCCACCCTCCTCCCCTCCAGAAACCTCAGTTTGTTTTTCAGAGTCCATCATCTCTCCTGGTTCGTCTCCCCCTCTGACTTACTCCCCTTCATTCTTCCTCTCCTGCTATCTTCTTCTTTTTCTTTTTTCTTAAAATATGTTGCGTTATTTGTTTCAGAAGTACAGATCTGTGATTCAACAGTCTTACACAATTCACAGCGCTCACCGTAGCACATATCTTCCCCAATGTCCATCACCCAACCACCCCATCCCTCCCACCCCCGACCACTCCAGCAACACTCAGTTTGTTCCTGAGATTAAGAATTCCTCATATCAGTGAGGTCATATGATACATGTCTTTCTCTGTCAGCAATCCATCTTCTTAATGAGCCTCTAGATCCAGGGTGTGTTCAAGTGTACAAATGTGAGAAGAGAGGGGTGTCCGGGCAGGAGAATCTTAGCTTGCCTGAGAAAATAAAATACAGGATTGTTATATTTTTTATTTTCAAGGGTTGTAAATGAAATTGTGTATTTATTAAGTGCCTAGTGCATGGGAAGCACTCAATAAATGTTCTCTTTTTTAATCTTTAATCTAGAATTTCTGTTTGCAGTACTAGTGTTTATGTTAACACCTCAATAAACCATGCGCTTTCCTAGAAAACCCCTTGAGGTCTGAATTTATGAATTTGTATGTGCTGATTTCAGCATGTTCTAAGTATACAAGCAAGGAAACAAGAAATAATAATGGATTTTGAGTAGCTGTGCAAAGTCAGCAGCCAGAGAGATGTCCAAGACCCAGGAACAGTTTATTAATAAGTAGAGGAAAGTGGGGGTCACTTATTGGCCAAGACCAAGTATGTTCTAGAAATAGTTTATAATTCCCATCAGCAGTATGCCCTTGAAAACAGTCATAAATTTCTGTCACCTTGATAGCAGAATGCTTGTTTCTGTTCAAGATGATGGAGAACAGCAAAAACAAAGACCTCAGCCACCATGAAGCTTAACGACAGACCCTAAACACATAAATATGTAAAATATATGCTGTGTCAGTATTGGGAGAGATGGTGATAGATGCCTTTACAGACAATAAAGCAGGAGAGGGGGTTATGATGTGTAGATGGTCACCAAGGGTCGAGCTTGTCAATTAGGTAGGGGGGATCTTCTGGAGAAGTGGCCTTTTAGTAAAAACCTTCAGGAAAGACTATTGTGTAAAAGAGAGAGTAGCAAGTATAGGACGGTGCCTGTTAGTTCTAGAAACAGCAAAGAGACCAATTTACTTGAGCACAGTAGCTAGGGGAGAGCGTAAAAAAATGAAGATGGCCAGATCAGGTACTAGTTGCTGGCCACTGAAAAGACATTGGCTTGTTCTCGAGCTGTGGTGGGAAACCATTGAATGCTACTATTAGGCACTGAATTGTGCCCCGCCCCATACCCCAATCACATGTTGAAGCCCTAACTCCCAAGGCGACTATATTTGGAGATTTGGCCTTTAAGGAGGCTATCGGGTTGAACGAGGTCCTAAGGATGGAGCCCTAATTCATTGTGATTGGTGTCCTCATAGAACAAAGGATTAGGACGTAGCACAAACACTGGGTGTGTGAGGGAAAGAGGAAAGACCACGTGAGGACACAGGGAGAAGGTGGCCATCTACAAGCCAAAGAGAGAGGCCTCAAGAGAAACCGAACCTGCTGACCCCTTGATCCTAGACTTCCAGCCTCCGGGACCATGAGAAGTAAATTTCTGTTGTTTACGCCACCCATTGAATAGATTGCACTGTGGCTGAAGTTTATTGCAATAGTCCAGGTGGGAGGTGACAGGGACTCGGGCCCTAATGGGTCAGATTAACCCATTATGGAAGAAGCTGCGTCCTGGAGCTTCCTAACTGGCTGGTTATGGGATGATTTCACTTACTGGGATTGAAATCTGTGGATATGAAAGATAGACACCATTTTCTTTGAAGGGCTTTTTCTGAAAAGCAAACTTTGAGGGTCAGGAGTTTAGGTCTTGCAGCAATCTGTGTTCATAGACAGGATTTGAGCCCCCCTGATATAATACGTATACATGCTACAATATATAGTCCTCAGATACGACATATAGCCGTCAGATATTTTACGTGTATATCCTTCTGATATGCATTGTATATATAACGGTTCTATATATTTATGTATAGTTCTCCTTAGAACTCTATTTTTGCATAGAACAGCTGATTAGACAGAGCTGGAAGGGGCAATAAAGAGTTTCTTAGGAAATTTCCATCCACCACACTGTACTGACTTTGAAGGTTCTCCTGACTAGAAGGCTCTTCCATTTCTGTGTTTCCACACAAAGTCCCTCCCCTTCAAGCTTTTCCCAGATCCAACCCTCTCCATGCAATCATTTTGGATTCCTCTAGCCCTTCCTGAGGGTCTATTTACTAATTATTTGCATCATGTGATTTTGTTATTATAGACTTTACTGTATATTTCACAAAGCAGTTCATCACTTTTAGTATATTAATAGTTTCTTTTGATGTGTTTACCTAGCTAGGTTGTGAATTCACTGAAAGCAGTAACAATGCCTTTATTTTTTTATTCTTAAAAATATTGAGGGGCACCTGGGTGGCTCAGTTGGTTGCATCTGCCTTTGGCCCAGGTCATGATCCCAGGGTCCTGGGATTGAGCCCTGTGTTGGGCTCCCTGCTCTGCGGGAAGCCTGCTTCTCCCTCTCCCTGCCCGTCCCACCACCCCCCCAGCCTCGTGCTCTTGCTCTCTCTCAAATAAATAAATAAAATCTTAAAAAAATATTGAGATAAAAAGTGGTCAAAGTTTTGGTTAGATATTTTGCTATTGTGAAATAGAAAAAACACTTTTATTTTTTTTAAAGATTTTATTTATTTATTTGACAGAGAGATAGAGAACACAAGTAGGCAGAGAGGCAGGCAGAGGGAGAGGGAGAAGCAGGCTCTCCGTTGAGCAAGGATCTCTATGCGGGGCTCGATCCCAGGACCCTGGGATCATGACCTGAGCCGAAGGCAGCTGCTTAACCTACTGAGCCACCCAGGTGCCCCAGGAAAACACTTTTAAAATAAATTGTATGGATAATTCTTTGCTTTGAAGAATAATTTGTTTCAACACTTTTCAAAAATAATCTTTTAAAGAGAAATCATTTTCACAGGAACATTAAATTAGAGTTGTGTTTCACGGGAATATTTTTGTTGCTCTATAAAATAAAATCACACATAAAAGGGGAAAAACTCTTCTGAACAAATGTCAACACAACATTCCTAGTAATTACAGTATGCTTTTATTCTAAAAATACAATGCAGATTCAAACAAAACATGATGCAGCAAAATGGAGTGCCCTCTGGCAGCATGATATTCTGGTCAGCATGCCCGGTGATGTTTATAGGAGTTGTAACTTAATGATTTAAATTACTTAATTACATTTTGTAATGATTTTTGTCTGATTCCAAACTGCCTAAACAATTTAAGGTCATTTCCCAAGACAAATTTTAGACCTTTTTGTAGCTTCCTGGATATATGAAAATTTTGTTGTGCATCTCTTAAAGAGAAACAATGAAAAATAATATTAAGGCCTCAAATAAATAATCCCTTACTGAACAGTTAATTCACTCACTTGACAATTATTTATTAAATAGTAATGTGGGCCAGATAGAGTAAAGAACAGGAGGGAGAAGGGTAAGGCCTCAACATCAACCAATTCACTTAGTAAATCTCAGTCAAACCATCCTCTGCTTGCTAGTGTAGTGGAGAGTTCACAATGGATTGATTTTACGTATGGGGGCTGCATTATGGATTATTAGCAATTCAGTTGCAGGTGAGGTTTAAAATTAGACATTACTCACAGCCTGATCTCTCTCTCTCTCTCTCTCTGTTTGGGGCTTTCTCTGAAATATTAAGATGCTTTCCCTGTATGGCACATTATCATGCATACGTGTATTGTCTGCTCCCCCATTTGACCTGAAGCTGTGTGCTTGTTGGGGTCAGCACTTGATCACCGGTGCCCCATCAGATCAGAAACTGGCACATAAAAGTGTGTATGCAATTTTAGCTAATGAATGGATGCAGGCATGAATAAAAGTATGATCCTGTCTGACCTGGAATTTAAAACTGGCTCTATAGAATGTACTTATATATTTATTTTTCTCTCTTCCACTTTACAATTCTATTATTTTTCTGGAACAAAGTATGTCTTGAATCGTGCTTGTCATTTTCCAGATTTATCCATGGTCCAACACATACCTAATTTAACTTGAATATTAGTACATGTTTTTCTGAAGGTGTTCTTGTGTCTCCTTGCATGTGTTTTGCTATTTGGAAAGGGTTTTTATTTTTTTTTATCATAGTTCCCATGAATTTGAGGAGGTCCTCAATTATACCTGGATTTGCATTATTTGTTTAATAAGACCAGATGTGCTGAAATAGTTTAAACAGTATGTATTCCAGTCCCAGATGTGCCTCTGCTAAATCACCAATTCAAGGTGATAAATAAGCTGCTGTTGTAGGTTCACTTTCATTAAAATCTATCTCTAGGCAATTTATCTTTATTAATTTGTGATTTTTTTTTCCTCAAAAATGGCCAGGAAATTTTGGCCAGGAAATTCAGACTCCCCACCAACTACAGAAATTATACATTTGGTAACTCTTTCGAAAGCAGTCTGCATTCATCTTGCAATGGAATAGCATGGCTTTTTTCTTTGTATTTTTATCATTATTTAATATATGTTGTATTTATGATTGTGATACTAATTGGCATACATCGTAAAAATTGTGAAAAACACAGTATAAAGAAAGATTAACACTAGCTATAACCCCAACATTGCTAAGATTTTAATGTATTTGTGCATCGTCTTTTTTCCTATACCTTTAAAATTATCTCTAATAAAATTTTCCGTTCAGCATTCCATCTAGCCAAATGACCGCTGTCATTGTGGAGACAGTTAAAGAGCATTTATTAAAGTTAAATCCAGGTACAATAAAATTCTTTTATTCCCCATATGTATTGAGGCATTCTTTTTTCCCTTTGTACTCAGTGCTTGTCTATGTTATAACCTTTAAATTTTTCAAGGTGAAAATTATTTGACTCACACAGCGAACAGTAACTTTGAGGTTCTCATTGTCTGTCTGTGCTTTAGAAAAGATGCAAAGTAATTGTCTTAATATACTTTGGCTTTATATTTGGGCAAGTTACTGTGTTTTAATAGAATCTTTGCCTTTCACAAAAGGTGGCCAGGCCAACCACAGATCTATTGTCTCTTCAGACATACATGTCTTCATTCGACTGTACAATACACTAAATGGTAAAGTATAACTGAAATTTGCTAAGAGAGTAGAACTCAAATGTCTCCTCTCACACACCCATAAAAATGAAGGGTTGGATGTGTTAATTAAAAACGGGGAGAATCTTTCCACAATGTGTGTATGTGTATCTAGATCACCACTATGTATACTTTAAATATCTTACAATTTTCTATGTCAATTAGACCTCAGTAAAGCTGAAATAAAAAAAAAACTACCAAATAGGCACTTTCCAAATATTTACTGGAAGAATGTTTTCTAACTGCATTTCCAAAATTCAACAAATCTTGAATGCAAAAATGACACAGACCATCTTATGTGCCAGATATGAATCATTTAACTGGGAAAATTTTCCTTTCTGTGCTGGCTGCTGAAAGCTTAGCACAGAATAACCAGCATAAACAGGATCTCCAGTGTCTACTTGTGTATTAGGAAGGAGGCAAAGCAAAGGCCCCAAAAGTTTACCTCACCTTTAGGCCTCATTCTGTTGCATTTCATATTCCTGCTCTTATTTTCCTTTAGTTCATCATTCTGTGGTATTTTAAGTCTTTTATTACAAACTCCTTAGCAGCTTTTCTGAAATGAGAATTTTAAGAGAATAAATAAAATAAAATAAATTCTGATTTCATGAATGAATTTCCTTCCTTCAAAAATGAATTTTTATGTCATCTGAAATCTAATAACTCCATGGAATTTTGTTGGGAAGTCCTGATTTTCTTAATTTTTATTTTCCACATTTTTTATAAGTATAGGATGTACTTGTAGAAGGCTAGGAATCAAAGAAACCTACATGTAAAATGGATTTCAGTTTTGTAATTCCAATGAATAAGCACTTGAAATTTATAGTCTTGGCAGATGTTTCACACACCAGCAGCACCAGCAGCACCACCACCGCTACCCACAAATAATATAATCTGAGAGTTGGAAGGGACTCGTCACGTAACAGAAGGGAAATCTGAATTGCAGAGCATAAGTGGCTTGACTAAGGTACATTGGTTTTCAGCAGAGTGAAAACAGAACTTGGGTCATTTGACTTAACTCACTCCCTTTTATCCATTCCCCTCCCCATAACCATCAATCCACTCTGGACATACTTTGTTCACACTTACACATAAATATTAAGAAATCTACAGTCTCCTCTCCAATCCCTGAAAGCGTTCAATCTGATAATAAAGAAAATGAAAATCAAGTTAGCTGGAAATAGAGCATGGAATACTCATTGTGTGTGAATGATACTGAGTGCTACGGGGTCTCAAGAGGAAGCATCACATCGTTTGAGGGCTGGGGAAGGCCCCAGCCACGTGGGAACCCTAGTGCCCTGTTCAAGGATGGGCTATTTTCTGATTGTCAGAGGTTGAACGTAGGAAATAGGCCCAGCAGGTAAACCCTACTAGTGAAATGACATAGTGGGTGGGGTGTCCAATCCATCTGCAGATGGGAGGCATGAAGTAGCAAACAGATGCCCGGCTGTTAGATGGTCCCCTTCAGGAAGACGAGGGAGTGGATGGTAGAAATCATTCAAGGATCATCAGGCAAAAACTGCAAAATGCTGTAGTACTTTTAAGTGTGTGTTTCCCAAACTCGAAGGTGCATGTGAATTAGCGAAGGTACTGCTCCTGATGAAGCTCTGGGGTGGGTCTGAGAGTCAGCTTTTCTCACAGGCTTCCAGGTGATACCATACTTCAGCCTGTGGCAAGACTCCAACTTGTAATTAGTAGTCGCAGCGCCTCTGAAGGCTATTTCATGGGGTGCTTCTTGATCTTTTAGGTATTTTTAAACTATGTTTCCCAGAGGCCCAGGGGGGTGGGAGTAATTCTTAGGCAAATAAGTTACATTTTAACCTGCCTTAGTTATTGGGGATCTAAGTTTAAGATTTCACTTACAAAATTGGGTGGATTGCAAAAAGTTTTCAGAGTAATCTGGCTAAGTATGTCTGCCAAAAAGAGCTCTAGTAGCTGGAAGTAGGGTTTGAGACTGAAGCTTAGGAGACCAGGTAAGTTTCCATCCTTGTAACACTTTATTAGGGTTGTGACGGCTTGGCTTGGATGGTGAAACTGATAATTGAAAAAGAAGGTGGGATTTGAGAAATCTGGGTAAGGCTAGGTAGCTTATCGGATATGAGAGGTCAAATGAAAATCAGGGGTCTGAGCTCTCTCCAGGATTTCAATAGAAAAGAAAAGTTTGAATTTTGTCGCCTGCTTGACAGTGGTGGGCAGTTCCTCCCATGTCTGCCTGCTTCTTCCATAAATATCCTGGGAGCCGCTCTGTCCCCAGACCCACTCCTCTGCCCTCCCACCACCCCTTGTTACCATGGTGCAGATCTCCTTCCTTCTCCTCTCCTCTTCACCTTCCTTTTTAACAGCAGTTAACATAACAGTGTTTTTTCCTTTCTTTCTTTAATTCATGAGATTTCCTCCTTGACTCCTCTTGTCGAGAACAGTGTTTAATTTATTTTTTGCAAACACAAGGCCCGGCACCAGGTGCTTGAAAAAAGTCGCTTGAATGAATAAACATTGAGAAGTACAACATTTTAATTCCTCATCTGCCGGAGTCCAGGTGCTCAGGAAACACATGTTGAAACATCGGTTAGCCTAATAGTCGTATGAACAGAGGTCCTGGGCTGTCAGCAGAGGCTGAAATTTGGAGTCTGGTAGATCTGCCCCTTACAAGTTATGTGACCTTGGATGAATTATTTAATCTCCCTAGGCTTCCAAGCTGCTTAAAAGCTCTATAACTTCCCTTTAAGTGGAGGTAAACATTACCATCTTCCTTTAAAGACAGCCTTCATTGTGCTGTGTAATGTTTTACATTTTTCCAAACTGCAACACCAGGGAAAAAAATGTGAGCAGATGTAGGTACTTAAGTGGACCTTGAAAACAACCACAGAAAACAGCAATTTCAGAAGGGATATAATCATCCAATACTGTTGACATTGGAGAGGAAAAATAAAGACCATTTATTTTTCAGCATGACACTAAGGGTCCATCAAAACATGTACAAATCTTCTGGAGGAAAAGGGAAGACACATTTAATGCTGTGACCTGCCGAGTCACCGAATTTGAACATAACAGAGAGAATCTGTAATGAACTCAGAGTAGTTTTCATGAAAATCTATAATAATAAAGATCTATTGAAATAACTCCCTATCAATATCTAGATACAGCTCTTTACCAAAAGTAGAACATGGAGTTGCATTATTCCAAGGAGACTTCCTCCTATAATAAAATGTAATAATGGATAGAGAAAGTATAAAATGCTTGCCTCTGAAATGTAACTGTTGGACTCAGAGGCTTTCATTTTTATCACACAGGATAGAATCATTTTGAAGCCCATAGTATTTGAAATCCCATCTATATTCATAATAGTCAGTACTTTTAAACTTTTAATAGGTACTTTTATTTCTAAAGAGAAGGGTTCACACATGAAGACCATCACACATTTGTCAGCATAGCTTCCATAGAGTATTGAAAGAAATCAGGAAAGTTTTTCCTATTTCTAGTTAATTGCCTTGGAGTTTGCTCAGTTTTTCCTCTTGCCTCTGCAAGTGCAATTATGGGATGAAACATTAAAACATAAAAAAATCAGGATTAAGTTTAGCTCTGTATATAATATACGCAAAAATAGCATTGTTTCATGACCTTGGTCAGGGACATTGAGCCAGATTCCTTCCAATGCCTTAATTAATCCCTGATACTAAATTAAGTTCTTAAAATTCACTGGAGTGCAACTGATAACATTACAGTTTCTCCAAGTGCCTCCCAGGGAGTGACACTGGCAGGGCTAGTGTCTGTTTGCTGAAACACTTCAGACCTCTACGTTCTATATTTTTTTCAGTGGCTCAGCTCACATAAGGTTTCTAAAGTATTTAATCAGAGGCATCTTAAAGTATATTTCAGGCTATGGTATACTTCAGGTGGTCATTCTTTAACTTGTATGAAAATCCTTTCAGCTATAGGTTATTTAGTTATCAAACTGAAAATAATGACTTGGTTAATTCTTTTATTCATCTGCAAACATAGTTGAAGATCTACTGTGTATCAGACACTAGGATATAAAAATGAATAATTATATAATTATCATTCTCTTCCTCTTGAACTTTGTCTTTGAGGACAGGGACTAGCTTCTAGGTTTTGAATAGATTGAAGAGAAGGGAACACATCTTTTCTTGAAACTTTGCCTCAGTATGAAAATTATGCTGTTTCCAGCATGGTCAGATGCAAAATAAAGTTGAGGGAGAGAATCTATACTGTTTCATAGATTCCCCAATGCTCACTTTTTGTCTTTATTTGCTTATTTGAAATCATTTTATAGACATACAGCCACACTCGTTTCAAAACGATGGCCGGGGGAGATGTAAGTCAAAGGATATTCATTCTAAGATATAAGTAGCCTCACTCAAAGTTACATATAGCTATTACTTTTTGGTATAATCAATCCCTCTCTTTTCCTTATGCTTTCAGTAGAGTAGGGGCTTGGATACCATTAGTCTAAAAACTCACTGTGCATCAACTTGAATTAGCCACACTCATTTTAAGGAGCAAAATAGAAATGTTAGCATAAAAAGGAAGTGCACTGGAAATGTGTTATTGGCATAAATTTGCTCTTACCACAGGTTTGCTCATAGAATTTGTTTCTAGGGGCGGAGCAAGATGGCGGAGGAGTAGGAGACCTGGATTTCGGCTGGTCTCAGGAATTCAGCTGAATAGGGATCAAACCATTCTGAACACCTACGAACTCAACAGAGATCGAAGAAGAGAGTAGCAACAACTTTCTGAACAGAAAAGCGACCACTTACTGGAAGGTAGGACGTGCGGAGAAGTGAATCCGAGGCGATATTCGGGAGGATAGACAGCGGGGGAGGGGCCTCTGTCGGCTGCTTCTGGCAAGTGCTAGAGCCACGGAGCACAAAATTGGAACTTTTAGAAGCCAGCTCTGCTGAGGGACGTCGCTCCAGTGGCTAAGCGGGGGGTGGAATCCTCGCGGGACAGTGTGGTCTCAGGACCCTCGGGGTCACAGAAAGACTGGGGGTGCCCGAGTGCGGCAGAGCTCCCAGGTATCGGAGCGGGGAAGCCGGCTGCAGAAACGGAGCCGAGGCGCGGGCTCTCAGCTCAGGGTTGCCATAAACTGTGATCCATGGCCCAGTCGGGCCACTGCTCCTCCAGCAGGGACGCAACAAGTGGCAGATCTGGGGAGACTCCCCTTCCTCCCCCGGGAGGAGCGGAGCGAGAGCGCACCGCAGGGATCTGCTGGGTTTGGAGACTCCACACGGGGTCGGGTGCCAGAGATAGAAATGCTCGGTCACAGGCCGGGTGAGCGCGGAGTGCGGCCGGAGACCGGGGAGATGGGAGTGACGGCTTTTCTCTGGGGGCGCACTGAGGAGCGGGGCCCCGAGTTCTCAGCTCCTCCGGGTGGAGATTGGGAGGCCACCATTTTCACTCTGGTCCTCCAAAGCTGTACCTAGAGCTTGCAGGGAACAAAAGCTTCTGAGAGCAAACCCAAGCAGATTGTTTAGCCTGGACCGACAAGGGCAGGGCAATTCCGCCTCCGGCAAAGACATCTGGGAACCACGGCAACAGGCCCCTCCCCCAGAAGATCAACACGAACAGCCAGAAAGCCAAGACCAAGTTTACCAATCAAGGAGAACGGGAGAACTCCAGCGCTAGGGGAATACTGCACATAGAATTCATGGCTTTTTTACCATGATTCGTTAGTTTTTCAAAGTTGATTTTTTTAACTGTTTTTTTTTTCTTTTTTGAATTTTTCTTTTTCCGGTTTTCAACCAACATCTTATCAATCCCTTTTTTAAAAAAATTTTCTTTTATTTTTCATTTTTAGAGTCATATTCTATCCCTTCATAGTAGTTACCCTTATTTTTGGCATATATATATAAGTTGTTCTCTCTTTAAAATTTTGAGATACAGTTTCTTCTAACAGATCAAAATATACCCTAAATCACTAGTGTATGGCTTTGTTCTAGTCTCCTGCCTGATCACATTCTCTCCCTTTTTCTTTTCTTTTCTTTTTTTTTAAATCCTCTTCTTTCTTTTGTCAAACAACTTCTTATCAATTCCTTTTATAAAATCTTTTATAATTTTCATCTTTACACTCATCTTCCATCCCTTCATTGTATCAACCCTTATTTTGTACATATATAAGTCTTTCTTCCTTTAAAATTTTAGGAGGCACTTCCTTCTAAAGACCAAAATACGCCCAAAATCTAGTGTGTGGCACTGATCTATGCACTAGCCTGATCATATTTGATCATATTCTGTTTTTGTTTGTTTTTATCTTTTCTTTTTACTTTCTTTTTTTTTTCTCCTTCTTTTTTCTTTCTTTCCCTTTCTTTTCCCCTGGTTTCAGGTCTTTTCTGATTTGTATAGAGTATATTTGCTGGGGACGTTGTTAACCTGTTAGCATTTTGTTCCCTCATTCATCTATTCTCCTCTGGACAAAATGACAAGACGAAAAAAATCACCTCAGCAAAAAGAACAAGAGGTAGTACCGTCTGCCAGGGACCTACTCAATATGGACATTAGTACGATGTCAGACCTAGAGTTCAGAATCATGACATTAAAGATACTAGCTGGGCTTGAAAAAAGCGTGGACGTTATTAGAGAAACCCTTTCCAGAGAAATAAAAGAACTAAAATCTAACCAAGTCGAAATCAAAAAGGCTATTAATGAGGTGCAATCAAAAATGGGGGCACTAACTGCTAGGATAAATGAGGCAGAAGAGAGAATCAGCGATATAGAAGACCAAATGATGGAAAATAAAGAGGCTGAGAAAAAGAGAGATAAACAACTACAGGACCACGAGGGCAGAATTCGAGAGATAAGCGATACGATAAGATGAAACAACATTAGAATAATTGGGATCCCAGAAGAAGAAGAAAGAGAGAGAGGGCAGAAGGTATATTGGAGCAAATTATAGCAGAGAACTTCCGTAATGTGGGGAAGGAAACAGGCATCAAAATCCAGGAGGCACAGAGAACCCTTCTCAAAATCAATAAAAATAGGTCAACACCCCGACATCTAATAGTAAAACTTACGAGTCTCAGAGACAAAGAGAAAATCCTGAAAGCAGCTCAGGAGAAGAGATATGTAACCTACAATGGTAGAAACATTAGATTGGCAACAGACCAATCCACAGAGACCTGGCAGGCCAGAAAGGACTGGCATGATGTCTTCAGAGCACTAAACGAGAAAAATATGCAGCCAAGAATACTATATCCAGCTAGGCTGTCATTGAAAATAGAAGGAGAGATCAAAAGCTTCCAGAACAAACAAAAACTAAAGGAATTTGCAAACATGAAACCAGCCCTCCAAGAAATATTGAAAGGGGTCCTCTAAGCAAAGAGAGAGCCTAAAAGCAGCATAGATCAGAAAGGAACACAGACAATATACAGTCACAGTCACCTTACAGGCAATACAATGGCACTAAATTCATATCTTTCAATAGTTACCCTGAATGCAAATGGGCTAAATGCCCCAATCAAAAACACAAGCTATCAGATTGGATTAAAAAACAAGACCCAAAGTATGCTGTCTGCAAGAGACTCATTTTAGACCCAAAGACACCCCTAGATTGAAAGTGAGGGGGTGGAAAACCATTTACCATGCTAATGGACACCAAAAGAAAGCCAGGGTGGCAATCCTTATATCAGACAAATTACATTTTAAAACAAAGACTGTAATAAGAGATGAAGAAGGACATTATATCCTACCTAAAGGGTCTATCCACCAAGAAGATCTAACAATTGTAAATATCTATGCCCCTAACATGGGAGCAGCCAATTATATAAGGCAATTAATAACAAAAGCAAAGAAACACATTGACAACAATACAATAATAGTGGGGGACTTTGACACCCCTCTGACTGAAATGGACAGATCATCTAAGCAAAAGATCAACAAGGATATAAAGACTTTAAATGAAACATTGGACCAAATGGACTTCACAGACATATTCAGAACATTCCATCCCAAAGCAACGGAATACACATTCTTCTCTAGTGCCCATGGAACATTCTCCAGAAGTGATCACATCCTAGGTCACAAATCAGGTCTCAACCGGTACCAATAGTTTGGGATTATTCCCTGCATATTTTCAGACCACAATGCTTTGAAACTAGAACTCAGTCACAAGAGGAGTGTTGGAAAGAACTCAAATACAAGGAGGCTAAAGAGCATCCCACTAAAGAATGAATGGGTCAACCAGGAAATTAAAGAAGAATTAAAAAAATTCATGGAAACCAATGAAAATGAAAACACAACTGTTCAAAATCTTTGGGATGCAGCAAAGGCAGTCCAAAGGGGAAAGTATATAGCAATACAAGCCTTCCTCAAGAAACAAGAAAGGTCTCAAATACACAACCTAACCCTACACCTAAAGGAGCTAGAGAAAAAACAGCAAATAAAGCCTAAACCCAGCAGGAGAAGAGAAATAATAAAGATCAGAGCAGAAATCAATGAATAGAAACCAAAAGACCAGTAGAACAGATCAACGAAACTAGGAGCTGGTTCTTTGAAAGAATTAACAAGATTGATAAACCCCTGGCCAGACTTATCGAAAAGAAAAGAGAAATGACCCAAATCAACAAAATCATGAATGAAAGAGGAGAGATCACAACCAACACCAAGGAAATACAAACAAGTATAAGAACATATTATGAGCAACTCTATGCCAGCAAATTAGATAACCTGGAAGAAATGGGTGCATTCCTAGAGGTATGTCAACTACCAAAATTGAACCAGGAAGAAATAGAAAACCTGAACAGACCTATAACCACTAAGGAAATTGAAGCAGTCATCAAAAATCTCCCAACAAACAAAAGCCCAGGGTCAGACGGCTTTCCAGGGGAATTCTACCAAACATTTAAAGAAGAATTAATACCTATTCTTCTGAAACTGTTCCAAAAAATAGAAATGGAAGGAAAACTTCCAAACTCATTTTATGAGGCCACCATTACCTCGATCCCCAAACCAGACAAAGACCCCATCAAAAAGGAGAATTACAGACCAATATCCTTGATGAACATGGGTGCAAAAATACTCACCAAAATCCTAGCCTATAGGGTCCAACAGTACATTAAAAGGATTATTCACCATGACCAAGTGGGATCTATCTCTGGGCTGCGAGGTTGGTTCAACATCCGCAAATCAATCAATGTGATACAATACCTTAAGAAAAGAAAGAACAAGAATCATACGATCTTCTCAGTAGATGCAGAAAAAGCATTTGACAAAGTACAGCATCCTTTCTTGATCAAAACTCTTCAGAGTATAGGGATAGAGGGTACATACCTCAATATCATAAAAGCCATCCATGAAAAACCTACAGCGAATATCATTCTCAATGGGGAAAAGCTGAAAGCTTTCCCCCTAAGGTCAGGAACGCGGCAGGGATGTCCACTATCACCACTGCTATTCAACATAGTATTAGAAGTCCTAGCCACAGCAATCAGACAACAAAAAGAAATCAAAGGCATCCAAATTGGTAAAGACGAAGTCAAACTCTCACTCTTTGCAGATGATATGATACTGTATGTGGAAAACCCAAAAGACTCCACCCCAAAACTGCTAGAACTCATACAGGAATTCAGTAAAGTAGCAGGATATAAAATCAATGCACAGAAATCAGTGGCATTCCTGTACACCAACAACAGGACAGTAGAGAGACAAATCAAGGAGTCAATCCCATTTACAATTGCACCCAAAACCATAAGATACCTAGGAATAAATTTAACCAAAGAGGCAAAGGATCTGTACTCAGAAAACTATAAAATACTCATGAAAGAAATTGAGGAAGACACAAAGAAATGGAAAACCTTCTATGCTCATGGATTGGAAGAATAAACATTGTGAAGATGTCAATGCTACCTAGAGCTATCTACACATTCAATGCAATCCCTATCAAAATACCATCCACTTTTTTCAAAGAAATGGAACAAATAATCCTAAAATTTTTATGGAACCAGAAGAGACCCCGAATAGCCAGAGGAATCTTGAAAAAGAAAAGCAAAGCTGGCGGCATCACAATTCCGGACTTCCAGCTCTATTACAAAGCTGTCATCATCAAGACAGTATGGTACTGGCACAAAAACAGACACACAGATCAATGGAACAGAATAGAGAGCCCAGAAAAGGACCCTCAACTCTATGGTCAACTCATCTTTGACAAAGCAGGAAAGAACGTCCAATGGAAAAAAGACAGTCTCTTCAACAAATGGTGTTGGGAAAATTGGACAGCCACATGCAGACGAATGAAACTGGACCATTTCCTTACACCGCACACAAAAATAGACTCCAAATGGTTGAAAGACCTAAACGTGAGACAGGAGTCCGTCAAAATCCTAAAGGAGAACACAGGTAGCAACCTCTTCGGCCTCAGCCGCAGCAACTTCTTCCTAGAAACATCGCCAAAGGCAAGGGAAGCAAGGGCAATAATGAACTATTGGGATTTCATCAAGATAAAAAGCTTTTGCACAGCAAAAGAAACAGTCCACAAAACCAAAAGACAACCGACAGAATGGGAGAAAATATTTGCAAATGACATATCAGATAAAGGGCTAGTATCCAAAATCTATAAAGAACTTCTTAAACTCAATAGCCAAAGAACAAATAATCCAATCAAGAAATGGGCAGAAGACATGAACAGACATTTTTCCAAAGAAGACATCCAAATGGCCAACAGACCCATGAAAAAGTGCTCAACATCGCTCTGCATCAGGGAAATCCAAATCAAAACCTCAAGGAGTTACCACCTCATACCAGTCAGAATGGCTAAAATTAACAAGTCAGGAAACGACAGATGTTGGCAGGGATGTGGAGAAAGGGGAACCCTCCTACACTGTTGGTGGGAATGCAAGCTGGTGCAACCACTCTGGAAAACAGTATGGAGGTTCCTCAAACAGTTGAAAATAGAGCTACCATATGATCCAGCAATTGCACTACTGGGTATTTACCACAAAGATACAAATGTAGGGATCCAAAGGCGTACGTGCACCCCAATGTTTATAGCAGCAATGTCCACAATAGCCAAACTGTGGAAAGAACCAAGATGTCCATCGACAGACGAATGGATAAAGAAGAGGTGGTATATATACACAATGGAATATTATGCAGCCATCAAAAGGAATGAGATCTTGCCATTTGCAACGACGTGGATGAAACTGGAGGGTGTTATGCTGAATGAAATAAGTCAATCAGAGAAAGACATGTATCATATGACCTGACTGATATGAGGAATTCTTAATCTCAGGAAACAAACTGAGGGTTGCTGGAGTGGTGGGGGGTGGGAGGGAGGGGGTGGCTGGGTGATAGACATTGGGGAGGGTATGTCCTATGGTGAGCGCTGTGAATTGTGCAAGACGGTTGAATCACAGATCTGTAGTTCTGAAACAAATGATGCAATATATGTTAAGAAAAAACAAAGAAGAAGATAGCAGGAGGGGAAGAATGAAGGGGAGTAAGTCGGAGGGGGAGACGAACCATGAGAGACAATGGACTCTGAAAAACAAACTGAGGGTTCTAGAGGGGAGGGGCGTGGGGGGATGGGTTAGCCTGGTGGTGGGTATTAAAGAGGGCACATTCTGCCTGGAGCACTGGGTGTTATGCACAAACAATGAATCATGGAACACTACATCAAAAACTAATGATGTAATGTATGGTGATTAACATAACAATAAAAAATAAAAAAAACAATTTGTTTCCAATTCATCCTAGAAATGAAATATGATCAGCCTTAACCCAGGGGAGTTTTGGGAAAACTGGCTCAAGATACGGGTGTTATAAACAACTAAGGATTTTTCAATGTAGAATGAGAATTCAATAATATGTAATATTATATAACTGATGACAGTAAGTTTAGCTATTGCCCTTATGTACTGTCTGACTTATCAAAGTCCTTGAAATGTAATGTCACTTCCAGTCTAGTCCTATCACAACTTTTGGCCTGAATGTAGCTTACTGTCTTTGTTCTCAAAATCCTTTCTATTGTGGACCCATCCCTCCCTCCTTCCCCTTTACTCTGCCACTTCTTGGTGGGACACACACCTCAGAATTCCTTTCCCCAGAGTCTTTATTCCTTTAATGTCTTGCAACTTATAAATTATTTTCCATCAAGATGTTTAGAGATAAAGGGTGACTTTCAAAAGCATATTCTCAAATATGTCAGACTTGTCAGGAGGCTGGCTGTCCAGTGGTATGGAAAACTGCTCTGCCTTGCTTTGTTCCAGCCTGATTCCCTCCAATCTCCCCAGTGAGTTTACCAGATTGAAACAAAACTTCTTAACGTTCACTGCTCAAGTTCAAGAATTCCTGAGCCTTTTTGCCAAAAAGGTGGCACAATCATCTCTGGAAGAAGACTCTTTGGGGAGCCACCTAAGAAAGAATTCAAGCCATGCTTGTTGCTATGAGGTATTGAGTTTGTGGGGTTTGCCTGCCGAGAATCTGTTTGTGGGCAGGGAGGGTCTGGCTGTAGGACCTTCTCAGAGAGAATCTGGCCAAGGATGATCCAGGCTTGTGAGAGTGACGCAGTATAACATCACAGGTGAAAGGAGTAAGAAGCCGGGGAGTGCTGTAAGAAGCCTGGGAGTGCTGTGGTTGCTTGAATGTGTCCCCAGGCCATCCAAAACGCATCTGGGATTAGGGGAAAGCGAGGTTTGTTAAAAAATGGAAAGAACCGATGTACTGAACTTAGGAGTTCTGAGGCTCCAGATGCCAGCTCTGGGGTGTGGGAGGAGGATGGGACAGGGCAGTATTCACAGTTGGGCAGTTGCACACCAGCAGTTGCACAGCTTCAGCCTGGGTGGGGTGGGGTTTGGAGAACTGGTGGCACAGCAGCCGCAGGATCCTAATGGCACGTCACAGTGTGGGTCCCAGAGATGTACATGCCTACTCCTGTACATTTTTTAGTCGAGTATGTATCTGGTGGCCACAGGGCTGGGCAGAGCCAAGGTGGCCTCTAGCAAAGAATGTCAGGGTCCAAGGCAGGTGGGTCTTGTGGGGGACAGGCTGTGGCCACAAAGGTGACTATACCCTCTGTGGCCCGGGTCATGGCAACTCTGACAGGTGCAGTGCCCAGCAGGGCACAAGAGTAGAATATAGTTTTGGTGGAAACCCAGTTCTGAGAGAAGGTGAAACGTCCCCTGTGATTCTCAGAAATCCTTGTGGGGGAGAGAGAGGCGTCTGGCAACATTTTAAATTTCTGAGCCACCACGTGTGCTGGAGCCAGGATAACTTGGCCTCTACTTAGATAAGTAGCAGTCAGGGTAGAGACGGAGTGGAATTCTTCACCTTCTCCATATTTCTCTGTAGGATCTATGAATTGTATCTATATATCTAAAGCACCATGTTCCATATGGGTGTTCAGAGCTGACTTTCTGATCCCGTACATCTCCACACAGCAAGAAACCCAGAGATCAAGAGAGGAGACTTCTCACCAAGACAAATAGGAGAGCCCATTTCTCCCTCTCTCCCAGTTAAGACCCCCCCGTTGTTATGGAATGTGGTTACTGTAGTGATGTGATAGAGAAAAATGAGAGAGAATTGAGAGTGATGTTTCAGTAACATAAGGCTTGAGCTGTATTTGTCTTGGGAGCTGAGCTTGAGACATCACCTTACCTAATACCTATGATGTTGATGTGCATCCTGAATCAATAGTGTATCCCAAAAGTCTGCAGATCAGTCAGTCTCTGTCTTTGCTGTGGTTTCACCACTAAGGGAGAGGTGTCTGTAAGTGTCACACTGCAGGTGATAGGTGAGTGCCATGATGCCCACCTAGCATCAGGTACTGTTCTAGTAATACTGTGGTGAACAAGCCAGCAAAGCCCCTGTTCTCCTCGAGTTATATGCTCATGGGTGAAGACAGACAACTAAACAGGTGATGCTGTACTTTTGAATAGTTATAAATGCTGGGAAGAAAATTAAATGGGGTATAGGGATTGAGTGAACTTGGATTTCAGCTGACAGCAGTGCCTCTTGGAAAGAGAGTGGGATTTCAGATTCTATGGTAAGGCAAGGGACTGAATATGAATATGGTGGCCTCCAGACAGGACCGCCCTTCTGGTGACTTCCATATAGCATACTGTAGAGAACCACTAAGCAGGCTTGTTGATCCTCCATCATTTAGAACATAGATATATTATTCTGCTCACATTTGTATGTGAAAGAAAAATCATGTAATAGGTGAGCATAACTAGTGAATCACCAACTACACTCTTCTGTGTCCAGATTTAAAGAGCACTTGCATTTGGAAAATAGAAGGGAGAGAGGCAGAGTCCTTGACAAACATGAAATATCTCTCATTCCTCTAGAATTAGCAACCCAACGTGGGAATTGCTTGGCCCCCAAGAACCACATTCCTTACTTGAGAGTTTTCTTGACCAGAGACTACCACAATTTTTCCAACATGTGCACCGAAGTATTGACAATAGCTACCAATCATATTTCTAATTATAGGGTCTTTATAAACATCATCTCTAATACCGTATTCAATTTAATAATCTGTAATCCAAGGCTCAGAAAGGTTAAGGAAGTTTCTCAAGTTTACATTGCTAATTAACAACGTGAATGGATTACAACTCAGATCACATTGCAATCTGTCTATCATTCCTGCCAACCAAGTGGTATCTTTTGCACCTTAAAGCTTTCTTCCTTTGCTACAGGTAGGAAGGACTTGGTAAATTTGAATGTCTTTGAGCACGTGGAGACTGCATCAGGATCTCACATAGCTTAAAAAATCTGTAATGGCTCAATTCTTTCAGCTTTCCACCTGCTAAAACCATTTTGCTAAGAATATTTATAAATTGAATTTGATTTTGTTTTCTTTAGTTGTACATGCAGGGATATCACACATTTTAGAATAGACCAAATTTAACAACAGGGGGGAATTAAATGTGCAAAGTATTTGCACAATCCACACAAAATCACTCAACTCAGGTTGAAGATTTGTAAGCTGAAGTCTACAGCCTATGTACCTGGGAAAGAAAAGATAAGTTTCTGAAAATTTGTGGATAAAACTTAGAATGTCTACAATATTGTATGTACAATTTAAAAAAGATTATGGCATGCATAGGTGATTCAAAATGAAATGATGTGATCATACTTCTCATGTTCTCCTTAAGTCTAAAATCTTAACATCTTAAGGAAAGATTCTAAAACCAACAATGCATCCAGAGTGATAAGGTATTTGAGTTTTATGGTTGATGATTTTCCTCCAATTTGCCGAAACTCTGTGTTCAGAAGAACATGTCCGTTTATTCTGTATCGATTTACTCCTAGATCTTCTTTTGTCTTCCTGGGTTCTCACAACGAGTTAATCCTTCAAGATAAAGGAAAATTTTGAAAATAGAAAGATGAAACTCTTCTGTCAACCCAGCTCTCTTCAGGCACACTTATCTGCTTCCTGGCTTAGGCCGAAGGTGATGTGAACATTGACCCAAACTTAGAGTTTAGCTTTAGGACCTGCTCAGGGTGATGACATTTTAAACTTTTTCACTTAACATTATATTATAATTATATTACTTTGTCCTAGTATTATATTATATTACTTTTTATAGTATATATTATATTATATTACTTTGTCCTAGTAAATGGGGGAGGAAAATGATTTTGTTTAGTCATATTCTGTGGGGTAATAAATTCACTTTTCTTCCATGGTAACAAATTTCCTTCTCTTAATAGAGGATAAATTATTTGAAACACAGCCTTACATGTCTGGTATTCCATTAGATCATGAATTCCTTGAGGAAATGGACAGCTTTGTCTCTGACATCTAGCACAGAGCATCACATGAAATTGATGCTCAATAAATTTTTATTGGTTGAGTTAATGAAATGGAGTAAGACTACACCAATACATTTAGCAATTTATTTTTCCTTCTGAATACTTTGTCCTTTTAATTAATAGTAACTCCCTCCCTCTAGCCACTCAAGCAAGACGAACAAGCACACAAACAAAAAGCCACCACCAGTGTCGTCTGTAAAACGGAGTCATCTGGAATTTTTTTCTCATACCCCACATTCATTCTGGTGCAAATCTACCTGGTTCTGCCCTAAACATATATCTCAGAATTCCGTCCCTTCTCTTCCTTCTTGCTACTGTGAAATTCCTTGTCCTCCTTTGCTAGGATTGTTAAAATTGTTTCCCAACAGGTCAGTTCTGTATTTGTGTCCTTGTGGTCTGTTCATAACAGGGCAGCCTGTGTCATCCTTTAAAATCTTAAGTTGTGTCATGCCATCCTGTACCAAATCATGACAGTGCTTTCTGACCATATTCAGAGTAAATCCCAGTAATTTCAATAGGACTGTGAGGCCCTGCGTGAGCCTGTGCCATGTGACCTCTCAAACCTCCTGCCTACCCTGCTTCCCTCACCTACTGTGCAGTGGCCACAGTGGCCGACTAGCAGTTCCTTGATCACACCAGGGCTGCTTCCCCCCCAGGGCTTCTGTATTTGCATTCCTCCTGCCTGAAACACTTCCCAGTATCCACACAAGTTATCCCTCACTTCACTGAGGTCTTTCCTCAAATGCAGTTCCTTGGTGAAGCTTTCCCAGGCAATGCTCTCAAACATCCACACTGCTCCCACCTAACCCTTCCCTGACTGTGTTTCTTCTTTATCACTTATTGCTATCTATGCCCTTATATAGTTACTTATCTTTATGTTTCACCAGAAGCTTCTCTAGAAGTTCCATGAGGGCAAGGATTTTTTTTTTGTGTCTCCATCTGTTTGCTTTGCTTCCTTGTGTCAGTTTTATGAGTTAGGAAAGGTATTCCTGTATTCTAGCTGTATACAACCCTCATCATCCTAATTTAGCAGCTCCAGGAAATAGAAGGATGGTTTTCCCTAATTCCTCTGGAAGAAAGTAGGAAGATTATTTCCTAGTGGCAAGATCATATTCCATGTGATGATTTCGGGGTAAACTTGAGGGAAAGTACATTTACAGAAACATATGTTCTCATATTGACATATTGAGTAAGAATATAGTAGCCGGACACACAATGTTCTTCTAAGAATTTGTAACCACAAGAGACTTTCAGTGTCTGGGCTAAACGTTCTGGAGACCTTAACATAGAAATGCAAATAGGAGTGACTGGAGGGTGGGATGCACCAAAAAGCAAAGCCACTCTAGGCACAACTAGAACACAGGACATTTCAAAAGAGTTCGTTGCTTGGAGATCTTTGCCCCAAATGATAAATATTTTTGCCTTGCATTTAATAAGTAAAATAGGGTATTTCAAGGCTCCTGGTGGGAAGTATAATTTTTGTCCCAAGTGAGATTTTTTTTAAAGTTTTTAAATTTGAGCGTAGTTGACACATGTTACATTGGTTCCAGGTGTGCAAAATAGTGATTCAACTTCTCTGTTAACGCTCTGCTCACCACCAGTGTAGCTACCATCGTTCCTATATAATGCTATTATAATATCATTGTCTATATTCCCTGTGCTGTACCTTTTATTCCCAGGACTCATTCAAGCCAATAAGGGGTTAGGATGCAACGCACATAAAGAACTTATACAACTCAACACCCAAACACAAACAATCTAATTACAAAATGGGCAGAGGACCTAAATAAACATTTTTCTAAAGAAGACATACAAATGGCCAACAGACACATGGAAAGATGCTGAACATCACTCATCATCAAAGAAATGCGAATCAAAACCATAATGAGATATTACTTTATACCAGTCAGAATGGCTAAAATAAAAAAAGACAAGAAATAACAAGTGTTGCTGAGAATGTGAAGAAAAAGAACTCTCATGCACTGTTGGTGGGAATGTAAGTTGGTGTAGCCACTGTCAAAAACAGTATGGAGTTTCCTCGAAAAAATTAAAAATAGAAATGTCATATGATCCAACAATTCTACTACTGGATAGTTACCCAAGTGAGATTTGATTGCAGAATGTATATATATCTGCCCCCACCACCATTTCCAGATGTAAAAAACATAATGGCCTTTGGGGGAAAGGTATTAACAAAATTTAATATGATCATAATTTTCGGATTGAATGCACCCAACATGTTGAGTGTCTTTGACAGACACTTAAAAACAAGGATCTCTTATGGTGTATAGTTTTTGGGTTAGTAGGTTTTAGATTGAGGATTTTATAAAGGCAGAGATAAAACACCTCAGAATCTATGATTTTTAGGCAGAGTTATAAAATATATTCCATGTGGAAAAATTTCATTTTTATGTTCATGGCCACTACAGATGATATAGAGGCCTTTCTTGGGGACAGAGACTCCTCTGAGATCTTGCTGTTGGTTGGCTTCTAGGGCAGGTCCAGAGGCCAAGTAAACTGAGATAAGGAGACATCCACTGCAAGGAGACTATAAGTAAGCAAGTCTGAGGAGCTGCTAGGCCACAAGCCAGATTGGGGTGGGTTAAAAAGTGAAAGAAAGATGGGGAAATTGAGGTGTTCAACATAGACAACTCGCTTGAGAATTTGATATAGGAAAGAACAGAAGTGTGGGATGTTATAGCCAGAAGGGAGTAAGGAGCCAAGAAAGTTTTCTTCAAAGCTGGGAGGTAAGAGAGCAGGTCTGTATGCTGATGGGAACAATCCAGGAGAAAAGGATGCAGAATAGAAATAATTTAATGGCTGCATATATTTCTTGAGAAAGGGAAGGAGTATGGGATCCAGTGCTTAAGTGGAAAGATTGGGTTTAAAAAGGATCAGAGAAACTTCTCTCTTGGCATCAGGAGGAGGACTGAACATTTGCACACAGATGAAAGGTGGTGCAGGTACACACCTTATGATTGGCTGGTTTCATTTCCCCAGTGAGGTCGTCAGGTATGGGAGGGGATACAGCCTTCCTAGAAGTGTCTCTCAGGAAGCAGGTAACTTCCCTGTGTCTCAATTTCCTAATCTGTGGGATGGAGATAGTATTAATGGTTGTTGTAAAGACTGATAATCCATGTAAAAAAGTTAGCTCAGTTCTCAGCACCTACAATAAATGCTGGTGATTTTTTTTCTCTTATGAATAGACAGCCTCATCTTTAACATCATTGAGGAGGAAGCTCTATAATTTCATATCACGGTATAAACCAGAGCTGAGGAAGGGGCATGAGCATTAGTGTTTATAGTGGAGTGAAAGTAGAGTAGAGGGAGGTTTGGTAGAAACTGGATCTGTTCAAACATATATGGTGTTAGGATTGATAAAGCTGATAGTTGTTAGGACATTACAATTTCAAAGACTCTTGGAATAGTGTGTGAATAAAAACTGCACACAGATTGCAAAAAAAATTGAAAAGAGGCAGTATTTATTATTAATTAAAACATTTGCTTAGAGGTGTAAAAAATTTTACATCTATTTTAGGCTATGAATGTGTGTTGGATTTGGTTGAGTCTGCATATTTGAAAACTTTTTATAATCTGGAAAGTTAACTCAGCAAAACAAGAGTGTGTGTCATGAACAAGATTTCATTTAAGTCAAGCAAAGATTTATATATTGCCTTTCACTTAGAAAGACTTCGTTATGAGTATTTTGAAATGAACATGTCAGAGCTGCAGTTATGATTTCTTTGTGTTATTAAGATTTCTCTGTCTGATGATCCTGAAAGGCAAGATTTTTGGAATTACTCTCATCAAAGTGGCTGTTCTGGCTTTGGATACAGGCTTAGTTTGAGAGTCGAAAGTGAAAAGGATCATACAGCCTCAATCAGTACTTACTTCACCATTAAATTCAGCTGCTTTTGATGTTTGAAAAAAATACACTCAGCCATTTAAAAATGTTATTTCCAGGAGCGCCTGGGTGGCTCAGTCAGTTAAGTGTCCAACTCTTGGTTTCAGTTCTGGTCGTGGTCTCAGGGTCCTAGGATTGAGCCCTGCATCAGGCTCCGTGCTCAGCGGGGAGCCTCCTTGAAGATTTTCTCCCTCTGCCTCTCCCTGCACTCGTTCACACACTTTCTCTCTCTAAAATAAATAAATAAATAAATCTTTTAAAAAATGTTATTTTCATCTGTCACATAGATGTCAAAAGTTTTGAATGCCATAGTGAAGTAAAAATATTGATATCAAATATATTGATATTGATATATTGATATAAAACATCAAAAATATTGTGGGGAGCCTGGGTGGCTCAGTCAGTTAGGCGCTGACTCTTTGTTTTGGCTCAGGTCATGATCCCAGAGTTGTGAGATCGAGCCCTGAATTGGGATCCGTGCTCAGAGTGGGGTCTTCTTGAGATTCTCTGCTTCTCCCTCTCCCTCTGCCCCTCCTCCCCCACACTCTCATTCAAAATAAACAAATAAAATCTTAAAAAAAATATTGATACATTTCTATGTTTACTCTTTTAAGGAATGCTGCTTTTCAAATTTCTTCCTCCCTTCCCTCCTTTTTCTTTCTTTGTAGATTTTTGTATTCTTTTACCTTAAGCATGACTTTAAACTCAGATCACCCGACTACAGGACATTGGAACTGGAGGAATGTTTCTTTTTTCATCTGAATTTATCAAAGTAAAAAGGCAGCAAAAATAACTTCTAGATGGTAGTAATAATCTGACATGGCTATATAACATATGTGTAGAATATGAAGCAATTTAGGAATTTTACACTGAGATTTTCAAATTATGTTTTTCTTAACAAAATATTAAATATAAATGATCTTAAATGGGACCATTTTATTGTCTTTACCTTTCGAACTTTTCTGTTTCCCATCCTGAACAAAGTCTTGACCAATTTTGTTCTACGTACCCTAGCATTTATTTTAGGATATCTCACACGAAATTCAAAATAGTATTTCAGGAGCACCTGGGTGGCTCAGTCGGTTAAGTGACTGCCTTCGGAGTCCCGGGATCAAGTCCCGCATCAGGCTCCCTGCTCAGCGGGGAGTCTGCTTCTCCCTCTGACCCTACCCCCTCTTGTGTTCTCTCTCTCTCAAATAAATAAATAAAATCTTTTTAAAAAACAGTATTTCAACTACCAGTTAATACCATTAAAATCAGTGCATACTGCCCAAGCCCTGTAGACCTCAGAGGGAAGATAAAGGCTATAGGTGGACATTATCTCCGCCTCTTACCCATGTTATCCTCGGGCCAGCCCCTTCCCATCAGTGTCAATGGCAGAAATGACTTATCCCCGCCCTGTCCATGTGTCCTTGATTCCTTTAGAGCCTGCCCTATTGATTATTTCATCTTCTACCTCTTTGCAGTGTTTGTCACAGTATTATTTAATTATTTTTAAGAATTTAAAAACATCTATTGTTTGTCTCTCATCTAATTCCTCATTTAGCTATCAAAGATAGCGAGGAGCTATTTTTCTCCATCTCCTACAAAATGGGAGTCTAAAAGAGTGTACTTTTCCTGAGTCCACTGACACCTGTTTTGGTTTTCACAAATTCACTAAAATTATCCCCATTCATGACCTTCTAGTTGTTAAATTCAATGAACTTCATCTGACACCAGTGGGAATAACCATTCAAAATTGCCAGCTTAAAAGTAAGAGAAAGTTATAAGATCAAGAAGAAAGTATTTCCAAATAAGATCCATCATTTCCCTGTGAGAAATAACCATCTGCAAAAAACATGTGGGTTTGGTCCTGTCCTTCATCACTGGATTATAGCAATAGTTAAATGCTTATAAAACATCTGAACAGAGTCTGCTTTTCCTTCTGGGTCTTTTTTTCTTCTCAAAAATGAACTGGAGTGTATGATATATACAGCACATTTCTCTCTTCTGCTCACGTGTGTGACTGTCATCGGGCTTCTGCAGCAAGCATGGTCATGCATGAGCAAGTTACCTATAGTTTTTACAAGACAGACAAGTTCCATGGATGTTGTCCATTTGTAGCTGGGGAAGGGTCTCTGAATTCCCCTCTTTACCTGGACATGACCTGAATACCCACATGAGCTCCTGGGTGGAGCAGTAGAATTTAAGCAGTGTTTAAAACAAGACTGCAGGGTCTGGAACCAGACTGCCTGGTAGATGGCACAGTGCTGCCACTTGGGGATGTTACTTAAATTCCCGTGTCTCAGTTTCCTAATCTATAAAATAGAAATAATTGTAATAAGTTATTATTATGTTAAAAGAGATGTAAAACTTTTAGGAAAGAACTTGGTATCTAGTAAGCACTCAATAAGCTTTAGCTGGTATTAGTATAAGAATTAAAATTGGAATTAGGATGAGGATGACAATAGCATGAGCATTTGTATTAGCATTGTTACTGGGCTGGCTTTAGGCCCGCCAGTGAAACCCCCTGTCTAAATTTTGGAAGAAAGATGAAGAAAGGGGAGAGCAGAAATCACGGCAAAAATGAGTGAGGTCACAATAAATGGTAATTATTTATGTGGAGACTACATTAATACACATATTATGTCAGAATATATCTGCCTTTAAATGATAAGTAGATGTTTTACAAATATCGCATGTCTTCGTAGTCAAGAAATTCCAATTGGTTTGAGATACAAAATCTCAACCATAAACCTTCTAATATCTTTTGGGTGCATTTCATGCTCTACTCTTGAGTAACTTACCTGCTGGCATTTAGAATAGTAAATTAATAGCTATTTTAAAAGGCTGACAAAAAGACATTTCTATTCTACCTAGTTTCTAAAGAACCTGAGGTTATGGAGAGCCCTTTTAAAAATGATATTTCCATAAACCATACTAAGTTGTTAGTTTTCTATTATGTCAGATATTGCTCTTTGTGTAAATATGAATACAAATTTTCCACTAAATAACAATGGGCAAAGTCTTAGTCATGACTCATTCTCTTCATTTACAAAACAAGGGGGTATACTAATGAGAGGAGCTCTCACATCTCTTGCAGTGTTATTATCGACTATGTGGCTCTGGGTGTAAAACAGTTACACAGACATATCCTCAAGTTGCTCTTGAGTTATTGTTGCCAGAGTGTGCTGTAATCACATTCTGTAGAAAAAAAAAATCATGGGTCAATCAAATGGAAATTTGCTGTTAGTTTTCAACTTAAATTCTAAGAAGATAGTGGTTTCACAAGGAATTTAAAATGTCCTTGATGGGGCATTTGGGTGGTGTAGTTGGTTGAGCCTCCAACTCTTGGTTTTGGCTCAGGTCATGATTTCAGGGTCCTGAGATCGAGCCCCACATGGGGCCCCATGCTCAGCGCAGAGTCTGCTTGAGACTGTCTCTCCCCCTCAGTCCTTCCCCCCACCCACGCTCTCTCTCTCAAATGAATAAATCTTAATAAATAAATAAAATGTCCCTGACATTGACATCGTTCTAATCACAAAAACACTGTGTTGGAGAGAACAAAGAGAACAAAAATAATACAGTTTACAGTGGAAGAGAAGAGAGCTCTAGCATCAGGCAACTCAAGTACTATCTGTGATTGGCTTCTGAGCCAGGTCATATAGTCAGAGAACACACTTAATTGTTTCCAGATTCCCACTGAAATAATGAAAGAAGTTTGAAAATAAAGAAACCCTCATATTAGTGCTAGAAACGAGAGAGAGGGGAAACAGCATTGGTGTTTTTTCGAATTTCGTCAATTTTGAGATCTGGATGGAGTCAGTGTGAAATAAAAGTCAACCCAATTCACAATGCCATAGTGAGGAAAAACTAACCAAATAATCAAGGGACCTCAAAAGAATTCTACACATCCTCTTTCTGTACAATGATGGCTACTGAAACAAAAATACAATCACTTGAAAATTAAAACAACATTCTGTAAAATAATGATTTGGTAGAGAGGAAGTAACTACAATCATTGATGGCTTATAAGATAAAGGAAAATAATGCATATAAAATGTTATAGGATAGAGCAAACATAGGACTCCAGTGAAAATATAGGGCTTTAACTGTTTTCCCTACTTAATAAGAAAAAATGAAAAAAGAAAAAAACGCAAAAATTTAGCTTTAGTTTTTTTCCTGCTGTCTTATCGGTAGCATTCTGACTACCAAATGCTCTACAAACAACTTTTCCTTAGTGAACAAGACATGGCACTCCGCTAGCTTTCAGCCTGGGTCTCCACCGTGCCTCCCATTCTCCTTTACCACTCTGAATAGTGGAGGCTTGTCCTGGGCTCCCACCCGTTACGCCCTCTAATGGTTTCATTTGTCTCTATGGCTTTAATAACCTCTGACATGTGACTGCAGCTCACTGTTGTATTTCAAAAGGCAGTCCTTTCACTAAATATTTAACTGCTCATTTCTGTCACCTCCCCTTTTACCACCTTAACCTGAGTTTTTATCATTTCTTATTTAAATAACCTCAGAAAAAAAAATCTCTGGCATTTATTCTTGTCACCCTAATTCTCCAAGATTAGTCAGAAGGAAATTTTAAAATATGCAAATATAATATGCCACTCCGCTGCTTAAAGCTTCTCAATATGTTGCCACTGCTCTTATGATAGAGATAAACATTTTTGAACATGGCCTATGATGTCCTTTATAACGTGGTCCTTGCTTATCCACCCAGGCTCACACTGAGGCCGTCTTCCCCTTGTCCATTGTTGTATCTTCTTTTGGTGACTGGAACCTGTCAGGTGGAACGTGTTAATCGCTGGACTTATAAATTTTTGCAGCATATTCCTTTCTCTTTCAGTAAATACACAGAAAAAAATCTACAAAAACTTATCTAAAGTACTTGATATATTCTTCATATTTTTGTTATTCTATTTAGTTATTATTCCATTTTTCCCAAGGCCAGTGCTAGAGTTCATACTCATATACACTTATATTTACTGAATACCATGTTTTTAACCTACTTCTTGCTTTGTAAACAGTTTGCTATTTTAGCTGTGCATTAAACCGTGTTACTTAGGACCTCTGTGTATAATAACATCTGTTTTCCTGTGCCTCTTCTCTATCCCTTCTTGTGGCCGCCCCTGACTCACCATCTCATGAAACGATGCAAAACACCATGGTGCAGACAGCATTCATTCTAAGTCAGTTTTTACGACACCCCCACAACTTTTTATCACCTCCTGTGGAGCAAATTGAGTTAAGACAAATTAAATCCTGAGGGATAGATCTGGTGGGTGGGTGTGAGCTTTGCTGAACCACAAACATTGTGATATCTAAGGTTTGGGTTTCTCCATCCCCAGAAGACTCACTTTTTGCCTCTTGGGGAGGCAAAAAGCCTCCCCTGACCAGGGAGCTGTAAGCTGAATAATTCCTGGAGTTCACACAAGCTGGGAATACCTTTCATTTCTTTCTTTTAAATATTTTATCGATTTGACAGAGAGAGACACAGCAAGAGAGGGAACACAGGCAGGGAGAGTGGGAGAGGGAGAGGCAGGCTTCCCGCTGAACAGGGAGCCCGATGCGGGGCTCGGTGCGCGGCTCGGTGAGGGGCTCGGTGCGGGGCTCGGTGCGGGGCTCGACCCCAGGACTCTGGGATCATGACCTGAGCCGAAGGCAGACGTTTAACGACTGAGCCACCCAGGCGCCCTGGGAATACCTTTCATTTCTAAAGTGTTAGCGTGAACGCCTGGGGCACTCAGGAGAGATATGATACTCTAAACCTGCCTTTAAAAGCTTGATAAATGTCAAGGGGTTAACTTGCTGTGTAAGCCATATAATTGCTTGCCAGAATGAAGTCCAACATTCTATAAAGAAATAAAAACTTCCAGCACTTGATAAATAATAGATAAAATGTCCACTTTCTAAAAAAGACTGTTAGACACTGCAAGAATAGGAACATGTGACCTATAAACAGGAGAGAAATAGTCAATAGAAATAAATCCAGAAATAAAACAAATAATAACATTAGTTACAAGGTCTTTAAATTAGTTATTAAAAACATGCTCAAATTAAAGGAAAATATGAAAATAATATCAAGAGAGAAACAAATGGAAATTCTAGGACTGAAAAAGCCATCTCTGAAATAAAAATTTCACTGGGTGAGATAAACACCAGACTAGATAGCTACGGAAGAAAATCTCAACTCAAAAACAATAGAAACTGAAAGCAAACTGAAGCAAAGGAAAGATAAGAAAATAAAACAAGCAAGTAAAATCAGAGTCTCAGTGACCTGTGAGACAACATAAAGCATTCTAGCATTCATTTAATCAAAGACCTCAAGAAAGGAAGTTAAAAAATGAAAGAATGGCCAAAGTATTTTACAAATTTGATAAATACCATAAATATGTAGATCCAGGAAACTTAATATACACCAACCCATATAAACAAAAAGAAGACCACACTGTCATACAGCTTAATTAGGTTGCTGAAAACCAGGGATAAAGGGAAAAAAAATCTTCACAGTCACAAGGAAAAAAAGGCCATATCACATACAGAGGAATGAAGCTAAGAATGATGAGAACATGGAAGAACAGCAAAAAAGATAAGGCAAATAGAAAACAAAAAATAAGGTAGATTTAAACCCAAGTATTTGTGTGGGTATGTGTATGTGTGTATGTAAAGGGTTTAAATACTCCGCTTTGTATGTCTACAAGATGTTTTTTAAAAATCATTCTTTTATAAAGAAATGGATATGTGAAAGCCAAGAAGACTGATGAAGATACATCATACAAACCCAAATCACGAGAAAACTGGAGTGGTTACATTAAAATTTGAAAAAGTACAATTCACAGCAAGAAATATTGTCAGGCAATAAACAGTACCATTTGAAAAAGACAAAAAGTTCAACCCAACAAGAAGACATAACTATTTAAAATGTGTGTAGAACTAATAGTAGAAATTAAAAGATATTCAAAGAAGAACAAAATTTATAACTATAGAGAGGAATAAATACTTCTATCTCAGAAATTAATAAAATAAGAACACAGATAACAAACTATAAATTAATGAACAAAGCTATCTACCAAGTTGATCAAATTGACATTTATGGATCACTTCATTCAAGAGAACCATAATATACCTTCCTTAAAGATGCACATGGAATTTGCACGAAGTATAGACCATACACTGTATTATAAAGCAAGTCTCAATAGTTAAAAAAATGAATTATAGAGTATAATCTCTGACCACAATGGGATTATATTAAAAACAGAAAAGTAAAGGATATCTAAAATTTCCAAATGTTTGAAAATTAAATAGCACAATTTTAAATGACCTTTGGGTCAAACAAAATATCAAAAGGGAAATGATAAAATATTTTGAAGGGAATGATAATGAAAAAAATAAACAATAAATTCCAATTTGTGTGATTCATGTAACCTTTACTTAGAAGGCGATTTATAGCTTTAAACTTGGAGGCAAATATTTTACAATATGGTCCTAATGCACAAATCATAAAAGAAAAATAATAAATTAGACTTTATCAAAATTGTCAAAATTAATCAAAATGTTTCTCCTTCTAAAGGTACAATTAAGAAAATGAAAAGGGAAGCCATTGGCTGGGAGAAAACATTTGTTACATACTGTGGTAGGCTGAATCATGGCCCCCAAGGATGGCCCTGTCCTAACCCCTAGAACCTGTGTTCCCTTAAATGGTAAAAAAGACTTTGCGATGGAGAGATTATGTCAGATTGTTTGAGTAAACTTGATGTAAACACAAGAGTCCTTATGCAAGGGCTGGTGACGGTGACAACAGAAGAGAGATTTGAAGATGCTACACTGTTGGTTTTGCAAATGGAAGAAGGGTCCATGAACAGGGGTGCAGCTGGTCTCTAGAAGATGGAAAAGGCAAAGAAATGGAACCCCCCTAGAGCCTCTGGAGAGGAATGTAGCCATGCCAACACCTTGACTTTATATTTTTTATTTTTTATTTTTTTAAAGATTTTATTTATTTATTTGACAGAGACAACGAGAGAGGGATCACAAGCAGGGGGAGCTGGAGAGGGAGAAGCAGGCTCCCCGCTGAGCAGGGAACCCAACGTGGGGCTCCATCCCAGGACGCTGGGAACATGACCTGAGCTGAAGGCAGAAGCTTAATGACTGAGCCACACGGGCACCCCTAACACCTTGACTTTAGCCTTGTAAGACTTAATTTTGGACTTGTGACTTTCAGAACTTCGTGTTGCCTCTAGGTTTATGGTAATTTGTTACAGTAGTAATGGTAAATATTATACTTAATCTTACAAAGCACTCATATTCAGGATCTAAAAAGTAGTTTCACAACTCAATTATAAGAAGAAAACTAATTTAAAAATTGACAAAAGATTTGAATAGATCTTACGCAAAGAAGACATATGAAAGATGTTCAGTGTCACTAGTCATCAATGAAATATCTAAAATGCTGCCACACATCTACTAGAATGGGTAAGATTTAAAATGCAGACACTGACAAGTTTTGAATTGTGTGTGGGACACTGGGACATTTGTAAGTTGCTGCGAAATGTATAATGGTATAACTGATTTGGAAAATGTATTGGAAGTTTCTCATAAAGTTGAACATACACTTACCATATGACCCAGCAATTCCACTACTAGGTCTTTACCAAATAACACTTAAAACATGTGATACACAAAGGCTTGTAAATGAATATTTGTAGAAACTTTATTCGTAATAGTTAAAATCTGGAAACAACTCAGAATGTATCAGATGGTAAATGGATTTTAAGAAATGTGATTTATCTATACAAAGAAAAAGAATTCAGTGATAAAAGGAACAGAATAATATATACAATAATATAGATGAACTTAAAAAAATTACACAGAGTGAAAGAAGGCACAATAGGGTCCATAATGCATTCCATTCATGAGATTCTAGAGAAGGCACAATTAATCCATGTCACAGAAAGCAGATCAGTAGTTCCTTGGGCCAGTGATAAGGATGGGAGGGAACCAATGCTAATGTGTCTGAAGAAGCTTTTTGGGATGATGCAAATGTTCTGTATCTTGACGGTGTTGGTGGTTGCATAGATGCATACATTTGTTATATCTCATCAAATTGTTCACTTAGAATGGGTCAGTTATATATATATCTATGTATGCATATATATCAGAGTTCATAAAGTTTAAAAAGAAAAAAGAAAGAAAATCTAAATGGCTACAAGAAAAAAAAAAAACCCATAAATCTCTGTCTTCTTTTATCTTTCCAGTTAGTTCTGCCTGACTGTGCTTGAGAACTTTCCAGTCTCCTGCCCACAGTTCTGTGCTCATAAGTAGAGAAAATGTATGTCGACTCTGTTTCCTCTTTCGTTTTCATCCAAACTGTGCAGAATTTGGCGAATGTTCTCCTGACTTTGCACTGTGGAGTTAGGATCACACCCTGTTTTCAGTATTGATGGTGTTTTCTTCCCCATTTTTGACTCCATTTTGTGTATGGTAGTGGTTTGCTCAAGTAGAAGATAAAACAAGTGAGTACTACTTTCCTATTTTCCCATATGGTCTCAACAAAAGTGCAAATTGTCTCTTAAAACTTAGAATAACAAGTTTTTGTTAATTGTCCCTAACATTTAGCAGGATAATAATTTGATTTCATTGCATTTTAAAATTTACTAGGCATTATATGTGGATTCAAGCATAGCATGCACTGAAAACAAAAGTAAAATTATTCTGTAAAACCACTGTGCCAAGGGAAGAAGAGATCACCTGAATTTACATTTTGACTTCATGTTCTTGTGTGGGTTTGGATTTCTCATAATGTTGCTTATATTCTTTTTTTTCTCAAAGATTTTATTTATTTGAGAGAGCACGAGAGCCCATGAGTTGGGGGGGAAGGGGGGAGAGGCAGAGGAAGAGGGAGAAGCAGACTCCCCACTGAGCGCAGAGGCAGATCCCAGGGCCCAGGACCCCAAGATCATGACCTAAGCCAAAATCAGACAATTAACTGAGCCACCCAGGCGCCCCATGCTGCTTATATTCTTATATTCTTATCCCTTTTTGCATCGTCTTAGCCACTTGGTGTGGTCTTGCTTTTTGTTCGTTGTCCATCTGAATGTTGAGGTATAAAATGCTTTTTCAGGGGCGCCTGGGTGGCTCAGTCGTTAAGCGTCTGCCTTCGGCTCAGGTCATGGTCCCAGGGTCCTGGGATCGAGCCCCACATCGGTCTCCCTCCTCGGCGGGAGGCCTGCTTCTCCCTCTCCCACTCCCCCTGCTTGTGTTCCCTCTCTCGCTGTGTCTCTCTCTGTCAAAAAATAAACAAAATCTTAAAAAAAATTTAAAAAATGAATGAATCGATTGATGAAAGTGTTTTAAAAAATGCTTTTTCAGAAAAGGTTCTAGGAGTGTGATTTTTTAAACAACTGTAAAGCCATATTTCTTGAATTTTAGATTACTAACATATATTTTTAAAATCACCCTAAATATCAAATTACTGAGATTAAAGAATTTTGGGGAACCTGGCTGGCTCAGTTGGTTAAGCATCAGTCTTTGGCTCAGGTTGTGATCCCAGAGTCCTGGGATGGAGCCCTGCATCGCGCTCCAGGCTCATCGGGGAGCCTGCTTCTCCCTCTCTCTTTGCCCCTCTCCCTGCTCCTGCTCTCTCTCTCTCTTTCTCTCACTCGCTCTCTCTCAAAAAAAAAAAAACTTTCTTAAAAAAAAAAGTTTTGTGTGTGTCTTGGATTCAAATCTATAGGCAGAACAAACTGAAGAGTTACACTGATATATTATTAACTCTCTTGAAATAAAATTCTCAGGAAAATAATTTGCCATCCAGTTATTTCCTTTATTTAACTGGCAATCTTGATGTTATTTTTAAAATCATGAGAATAAGTTAAACGTGCTTTTGTGACGTACTGATTTACTTTGAGAAGTTTTCAATACTCAAAATCTGGAATAAACCTGAATTCTTTCTTGATAGAAACATTTACATTGGGGGCACCTGGGTGGCTCAGTTGGTTAAGCGACTGCCTTCGGCTCAGGTCATGATACTGGAGTCCCGGGATCGAGTCCCACATCGGGCTCCCTGCTCAGCGGGGAGTTTGCTTCTCCCTCTGACCCTCCCCTCTTTCCTGTGCGCTCTCTCTCTCTCTCTCATTCTCTCTGTCCCAAATAAATAAAATCTTTAAAAAAAAAAGAAACATTTACATTATTCACTATATTAACCATGGGTCCATGAAGCTATAGGATGTCACCCATATGTTCAAGGGGCACAACGATGCAGTCACAGCACATTTGGGAAAGTGCCTGTGATACTTCATTAAGATGTCCAACTCCTCTAGATGTAACATACAATTTTCACCTATTACCAGTTGACAGTCTTCCCAATTGGATTTGTTGGAACATTTCTCCGGTCTGATTTCACCTGAGGCAAGATTCCAACAGTCTTAATTTAGGGCCCATTAGAATAACTGTAGCAGGTGTTTCTGCTGCTATCAGCCCTAACAATTTCCTACACCAGCCAAATTGGCTCTTGATGTGTTTATGCAAAAGACTGCGTGGAGTAATGTATCACAACATAATGGAAGAGGGAAGGGATTTATTCTGAGAGAACATAAATCAAACTAACTCGCAGAGATATTATCTTGCTAATAACGAAGAGGAGACTTGTTACTATTATTGTTGTAAAGAATTATTCATATGTGATTGGTTAAAAATGAGAGCTTCCTTTAGGAGTATGTGTCTTTAAAGATCTGGATCCACACATGTTGTGCTTTGTTTAAGTGTTTTCAGGATTTGGAATCAAGAAGATTGTGTTTTGAGTCTGTGCTCTGCCTGTAATGGGTTATACGTTCTTAGGAAATTTCTTTCACTCCTTTAAACCTTAATTTCCTTATTATTAAAATAGACCTTAGTTAAATCTTTTCTAAATTTCCAATAGAGTTTCTTGTATTTGTTAAGTGAGATGGAAACTCCTTTAGTAAAAGGTAGAAGACTAATGTGTAAAAATGCAAGGAATGCAGCTGTATTTTTGCCGTATTTTTATGCACGGTATTGATGGGGCACTTTGATATACATAACTTAATTGTTTTATTTTTTTAGCAGGAAAATTGGCCTAATACTTTTAAGTCTTTTTTTTTAAGATTTTATTTATTTATTTGTTAGAGAGAGAGCGCGAGAGAGCATGTATGGGGTAGGGGCAGAGGGAGAAGCAGGCTCCCTGCTGAGCAGGGAGCCCAGCGTGGGACTCGATCCCAGCACCCTGGGATCATGACCTGAGCCAAAGGCAGACGCTTAACCGACTGAACCACCCAGGCATCCCTTAAGTTTTCTTATTGTAGTAAAAAACACATGAGATCTACCCTCCTGACAAAAATTTAAATGTACAGTGTTGTTAACTATAAGCACCGTGTTTTACATCAGATTTCTAGAACTTTTTCATCTCGTGTGGTTAGAAACTCTTTACCCATTGAACACAGATTCCTTATTTTTCCCTTCTCCCAGCTCCTGGCAACTGTTTCTATGAGCTTGACTAGTTTAGAGGCCAAACATGGGTGGAATCATACAGTATTTCTCTTTTTTTGATTGGCTTATTTCACTCGGCATAATGTCCTCAAGGTTTTTGCATGTTGTGGCATATGATAGGATTTCCTTACTATTATTATTATTTTTTTGTGGCTCAATAATATTCCACTGTATGCATATACCACATTTTCTTTATCCATTCATCCATTAATGGACATTTACATTTTTTCCACCTCTTGGCTATTAAGAAGAATGTAGCAATGAACTTCAGAGTGCAAATACCTCTTCAAGACCATGCTTCTAATTATTTTGCATGTATACCCAGAAATGGAATGGCTGGATCACATGGAAGTTCTATTTTAAATTTTTTGAGGAAACTCCATACTGTTTTCTACAGTATCTGTATTATTTCATAGTCCCACTACCAGTGTAAAGGGTTCTAATTTCTCCATATTCATGCTAAAACTTGTTATCTCTTGTTTTTGATAATAGCTACCTTAAAGGATGTGAGGTGATAACTTATGGTTTTGATTTGCAGGACCCTGATGATTAGTGATGTTGAGAATCTTTTCATGTACTTGTGGGCCATTTGTATGTCTTCTTTGGACAAATGTTTAATCAACTTCTTCACCTATTTTAAAATCAGGGTTTTTTTTTTGCTATTAAATTGTAAGAGTTTTAAAAGTACATATTTTGGAGATTAATCCCTTATCAGAAATATGGTTTTGTAAATATTTTTCCTCATTTCATAGGTTTCCTTTTCACACTTTTGGAGGTTTTTTTTTTGTTGTGCAGAAGCTTTTTAGTTTGATGTAGATCCATTTGTCTATTTTTGCTCTTGTTGACTGTATTTTTGGTGTCACAGCCAAAAAATCATCGGCAGACAAATGTTATGAAGATTTTCCCCTTTGTTTTCTTCTGGGAATTTTATATTTTCAAGTATTTAATTCCTTATGAGTTCATTTTTTTGTGTGTGGTGTTAAGAGATGTGTCCAGTTTTATTCTTTTGCATGTGAGCATCCGATTTTCCCAACACCATTTGTTGAAGAAACCATCCTTTCCACACTGTGTAGTTTTAGCATCCTTATCATTTAACTATATATGCATAAGTTTACTTCTGCATTCTTTATTCTGTTCCATTGTTCTAGATGTCGGTTTTTTGCCAGTACCATACTGTTTTAAATGCTGTAGCTTTAAAATATATTTTGAAAACAGAAAGTGTGAGGCCCCCAACTTTGTTCTTATTCAATATTGTTTTTGCCTATTTGGAGTCCTCTGTAGTTCCATAGAAATTATAGAATTGTTTTTCTATTTCCATAAAAATTTCTATTGTGGATTTGATAAGAATTGCGTTCAATCTGTATATTACTTTAGATAGTATGGACATTTTAACTATATAAAGTATTCCAATTCATGAACATAAGATATCTTTCATTTATTTGTATCATCTTTAATTTCTTTCAGTAATGTGTTGTGGTTTTCAGTGTGTACAAGTCATTCATCTCCATGGTTGAATTTAGTCCTGAGTATTTTATTCTTTTTCATGCTATTGTAAATGGGACTGCTCTTTTAATTTCCTTGTTAGATTATTCATTATTTTGTGTATAGTATTGCAACTGATTTCTGCATGTTGATTTTGTATTGTGCAACTTTATGAATTTGTTTTTTATTTCTAACAACTTTTTTTTTCCTGAAATCTTTAGGGTTTTCTGCATTTGCAGATCATGTCATTTGCAGAGTTTTTTTTTTTTTTTTACTTCTTTTCCAATTTAAATGCCTCTTATTTCTTTTTTTTGCCTAATTGCTCCAGCTAGGACTTCCAGTACTACATTAAATAAAAGTGAAGAAAATGGGCATCCTTGTCATGATCTTAGAAGAAAAGCTTTCAGTTTTCACTACCGAGTGTGATGTTAGCTGTAGGCTTGTCATATATGGTCTTTATTGGTCTATTAAGATGATCATACGATTTTTATCCTTTCTTCTGTTAATGTGGTGTATCATAGTAATTGCTTTTTGTATGTTGAACTATCCTTGCATCCCAGAGATAATTCTCATTGGTCATGCTGTATGATTCTTTTAATGGGTTGTTGAATTTGGTTTGCTAATATTTTTGGAGAATTTTTGCATCTATGTTCAGGGATATTTGCCTGTAGTTTTCTTGTAGTCTTTTTCTATCTTTGCTATCAAGTTATTGTCTCAGTTACTTAAATTCGGAAGTGTTCCCTTCTCCTCAAGTTTTTGGAAGAGTTTGACAAGGATTGGTGTTAATTCTTCCTCAAATGTTTGACAGTATTCACCAGTGAAGCTTTCTAGTTCTGAGCTTTTCTTTGTTGAGAGATTTTTTTATTATTATTAATTTAATCTCCTTACTAGTTGCAGGTCTGTTTACATTTTCTATTTCTTCATGATTAGGTTTTGGTAGGTTGTAGCTTTCCAGAAACTTGTCCATTTCCTTTAGGTTATCCAGTTTGTTGGCATATAATTGTTTAAAGTAGTCTATTACAATCTTTAAATTACTGTGGTATCAGTTGTAATGTCTTCTCTTTAATTTCTGATTTTTTTGAGTCTTCCCTCTTTTTTCCTGATTTAATCTACCTAAAGGTCTGTCAATTTTACTGATCTTTGAAGAAAGCCAACTCTTAGTTTATTCTGTTTTTTTCTATTGTCTTTCTATTTTCTATTTCATTTACTTCTGCTCTAAGTTATGTCTTTTTTGCCAACTTTGGCCTTCTTTTGTTGTTGTTCTTACTTCTTTGAGATATACAGTTGGGTTGTTTGAGATCTTTTTTTAATGTGTGCTTTATTGCTGTAAACTTCCTTCTTCATATTGTTTTTGCTGCATCTTGTAGTTTTAGTACATTGTGTTTTTGTTTTCATGAGTTGCAAGGTATTTTCGAATTTCTCTTTTGATTTATTCTTTGACCCATTCATTGTTCAAGAAGGTGTTATTTAATTTCCACATATCTGTGAATTTTCAAGCTTTCTCTCAGCTAGTAATTTCTAGTTTCATTGCATTGTAGTTAGAAAGGATATTTGGTATGGTTTTAACCATCTTAAATTTTTTAGGCTTGATTTGTGGCCTCTCTGGTCTAGATTGGAGAATGTACCATGTGCACTTGAGAGGAATGTGCATTTTGCTGTTGTTAGGTGGAATGTCTTGTATATTTCTGTTAGCTTCCTTTGGTCTATAGTGTTAAGTATTCTAATTCCTTATTGATATTCTGTCTGGATGTTCTATTTATTATTGAAAGTGAGCTATTTTAATTTTCTACTATTATTGTGTTGCTGTCTCTTCCTTCACTTCTGTCAAAGTCAGCTTGATACATTTGTGCTCTGATGTTGGATGACTATATTTATAATTATTTTATCTTCCTGATGTAATGACCCTTTTATCATTATATACTGTCCTTCTTTGTGTCCTGTGACAGTTTTTAACTTAAAGTCTTTTTTTTTTTTCTGGTAGAAGTATGGACAACCCTGTTTTCTTTTGAATAACATTTGCATGGAATATATTTTTCTACCCTTTCACTTTTAACCTGTGTGTGTCCTTAAATCTAAAGCCTGTCTCATAGCCAGCTTATATATAGTTGGATCTTTTTTTAATCCATTCATTTACTCTTTTGATTTGGGAGTTTAATCCATTTATATTTAGAGTAATTACTGATAGGGAAGGACTTACTATTGCCATTTTGTTAATTACTTTTTGTCTATCTTATAGCTTTTCTGTTCATCTTTTCCTCTCATCCTGTTTTCCTTTGTGATTCTTTGATTTTTTTGTGGTGACATGCTTTGGTTACTTTTTTATTTTCTTTTTGCGTATCTTCTATAGATATTTTCTTTGTGGTCACCATGGTCACCTTATTTATAACAATCTATTTGAAGTGATGACAATTTAACTTCAATCACATACAAATAGTCTATATTTTTAATTCTCCTTCTCTCCACACTTTGTTACTGATGTCACAAATTACATCTTATTGTATTGTGTATTGATTAGAATATGTTTATAGTTATGGTTATCTTTTTTACCTTTATCTTTCAACTTATACTAGAATTAAACATGATTTATGCACCACTGTTACAGTATTTAAGTATTCCATATTTGCCTATATATTTACCTATGCCAGAGAGTTTTATACTCTCATGTTGCTCTTTAGCATCCTTGCATTTCAACTTGAAGGACTCCTTTTGTCATTTCTGATAAGACAGGTCTACTGGTGAACTCCCTTAACTCCTTTTCTTTTTTTTTAAATGGGAAAAATCTTTAATTATCTTTCCTTTTGAAGGATATTATTGTATTCCTCAACTCCAGAATTTCTGTTTTTTTTTTAAATATTTTCTGTCTCTTTGTTGATATTCTTTTTTATTCATGTGTTATTTTCTTGAGCTCCCAGAACACCTTTATGATGATGATTTTGAGTTCTTTAGGTAATTTATATATCTCTGATTCTTTAGGCTCAATTTCTAGAGCTTTATTTTGTTCTTTTTATGGGTGCCATTTTCTTTGTTTCCAACTTTGTGTTGGAATATGCCCATTTGTAAAACCAGCTGCCTCTCCCAGTCCTTATGATTTCATTCTGGGGAAGATGTTCATTAAACAGACTAACTAGAGATTTTCAGGGCACCTAAAAACTTGTGGGGGAAGGTGTGGCTTCTCTAGGCCTGTGCAAGCACTTTATTAATTAGAGAGGCATGGCCAGTTTCTTTTTCAGGAGCCTATAACCCTTGCTTTATCTGGTGTCTATGGGTGATACTGAAAGTTCTCTGTTTCTACAGCAGTAATTGCCTAATTCTCTCTTTGTTCTCCCCAGCCACAAGGCATTGAAAGTGTGCTGGCTTTCCATCAGTGCCCTAAGACAGACAAACAGTTACGAGTTTTTCAGGCAGTCATCAGAAAAGCTTGAACACTGGACACATGTTCCACTTCTTCTTCTCCTCCCTGCGGGAGAAGCTTTGACTTCTGCATGTTTTCCCAGTCATGCCAAGCTGTGCCAGCTACAGCAAGCCACTCCCATCCTTCTTTGTTTACAGTGGCATATAAACTAAGTTAGTTCCATCAGTGTTCCAAACGAAGTGAGACATAAATTAGGCCCTTGGATAGCTCTCTGAAAAACCACAATGTTGGATGCATGAATGCTCTAGTCTTCTCTTTCTCCCTGAGGGAAAAGTAGCTAGTAGGGCTGTACTTTCCCAATGTTATGCTGTGCCAGCTTGGGAGAGGTGCTTTCACTCAGGTAGAGTGAAATGGATCTTCTAATCCATCTCAGTACAGCTGTTCTTAGCTTTGTGCTCTCCTGGTGTACTAAAACTTCTTAACTGGATTTGGGTATTATCTAGATACCAATATTTTGGTCCACATATCTTGTTAAATCAGTGTTTTTGTGGGGAAAGTAGGGTTGGGAATTCCTATTTCATCTTGCTGACCTTGTTCTCTATTTTTAAGTCATTTTATTGCTAGGAAATTTTTCCATTAATGTCATAAACTGTTACACCTTTCACCTGTATTAGTAGAGTGGATATCCATGATTTGAGGTGACCTGAATCAGGCTTCTGTGAATATCACCATCCCTCATTCTCTCCATTTCTTATTCTCAGGAGCTCCCATTTTTTTAATGTGATCACAATTGATTGTGTGGCTCTCAACCCCAACTGCATCACTGCGCCTATTTCCTGGTCACTTTCATTCTTGGGACCAGAGACAGTGTGAAGGAAAGGTTTCTCAGGTGACTGAGGTCATAAGTTTTAAGTTTTAAGTTTTAAGACATAAAACTTTGTAGTTATTAGAGATTGTGTTTTCACCATGTGTAGAAAGCCATCCTTAAGTAAGAAAAAAATGAAGTCGACATGCTGAGAGAAGCAGACATGAGAGATACCAAAACACTGTTTTAATGGTGTTTAGTGCCCCTTGGGCTCTTTCTCTGAATTCCATATGCATTTTTATTCCTGGTATTCAAGAAAATTTTTGAGTGCCTGGGTGGCTCAGTCAGTTAAGCATCTGTCTTTGGCTCAGGTCATGATCCCAGGGTCCTGGAATCGAGTCCCACATGGGGGGGGGGCCTGCTCAGCAGGGAGTCTTCTTCTCCCTCTCCCTGTACCCCAAACCCTGGCCCCCCGACTCCTGCTCTCTCTTAAATAAATAAATAAAATCTTAAATGAAAAAGAAAGAAAACTTTCATGGTTAAATTAGTTAAATCTGTGATTTTATTTGCATCCCAAACAGGCTTAACTAATGCAATTTTCATTGAAACTTAAAAAATATCCCAAACCCCAATAACAACTTGAACCTCATGGTTTTAAGTATTATATTGCTTTGCTATGTGGTCTTAATCTACACTGTTTATTTTCTTCTCTTCCTTAAATAAGTACAATCAAATAAATTATTTAATGCTTTTGTTTGTTTGTGTAAACAGTAAGCCATTCTAACCATTCTATAGCATGCCATCAAAAAGTTGCCTGGGGTTGTGTTGTTAAAATAGATACTCGACAGAGAAGAATGTATATATACATCAAACTTACTATGGCACTGTGTCTATAATTTCATAACCTTCACCTTCTTCTTTCTTCCTCCCAACCTATATTTTTGCCAGATAAATATCAATGTTTGTAAAGATTGTGCCTATAATCCTTTCTTTTCCTCCTTAGTAATTTTCTCTATGAAAAAGTTAACAGATAGTATTCTAAGACTGTTTTTGATGTGTGAGTTGTCCTTACTAAAGACGCATTAGTCTAACTATGGCTCTGAAAGTAACTATAATAACTTTTAATCTTTATCATTTTGTCTGTTTAATGGTTCCCAAATGATTCTAGAATATGTGAGACAACACATCTATTAAAGTGGAATAATGGTGTTCCTAATAGCGCTGAAACAAGGGCTCTTTGGCTGTGTAACTTTCTTATGAGAACATTAGTCGAGTCTCTTTGGGTCAGAAAAGTGAGACTACATTTCCGCTGGAGGAAGTGACATGTTGTTGTTGCCAGACAGGCAGTTTATTATTCTTTTCTGAGCAGAATACCCAAAAGATGCTTTTATTTGTATTTCAAGATGTTTAATCATATCATCATAATGATGAACTATTTTAGAATACACTTACATAGGCAGAATCTTCAAGAATAAATAAAATGATAAGCTTCACTGAATTATCAAAGAGTTTATGGAAAATTTTTTAAAATACAAAGCAATCTATTTCCAACTTCTTATAATAAGAAACTGTCCCAAACTTGGTGAAATCAGTCATTTTTAGAGCTTGCAGGGACTTTGAGATCACTTGATCATAAGACTACACAGATGTAGTTTAGAAAGGAAATTACAAGTACATAGCAGGGAGACCTAATGTACTCCAGAAGTTCAGGGGAGGCATTGTGGAGAAATAAACTTTAATCTGAGTTCTACAGGATAAAGAAAGGGGAGGGTGAGAGCAGATGGCTGAGGTTTTCTAGGCAAAGTGAATACTCTGGCAAGTGAGAGAAGGTACGTATATTCAAGAAACTGAGAGATGTCAGGGTTGGCTTACCCTTAATGACTGTGTAGTCCTGGGTGAGCTTATTCCGTTTCTGTGAGCCTCAGGGCCTAGTTTCTATAAGCTTTAAGGCCTTCCACTTAAGAGTTAAGATAATAATAGGGGTGCCCTGCTGGCTCCATCAGTAGAGCATGTAATCGTGATCTCAGCCTTGTGAGTTCTAGCCCCACCTTGGGCATGGAGCCTACTTTTAAAAACAACAACAACAAAAACACCTTAAAAAATTTAAGAAAATAATGGTACCTACCTCCTGGAATTGTCAAAATTAATTCTAATTCTATTCATAAAGGTTTTATCCCAGTGCCTTAGAACATACATTGTCACTAAAGAGTAGCTTTGATGTGAAGAAATTAAAAGATTTTTAAAAATTTTATTTGAGATAGGGTGAGTGAGTATGATCAGGGGAGGGATAGAGGGAGGAGCAGACTCCCCACTGAGCAGGAAGCCTGACACGGGGCTCGATCCGAGGACCCTGAGATCATGACCTGAGCCAAAGTCAGATGCTTAACCAACTGAGCCACCCAGGCTCCCCAGAAGTTGAAAGATTTTAACTGAAGAATGACATGATCAGATTTTTAAAAATCAGTCATTCTGCAGGATAAGGATGGATTTATAGAGAACAAGACTGAATGTGGTAAGGTCAGTTAGAATAACTGCATAGTGATCCAGCTGACAGGTGGTGATGGTGTGGGCTAAGATAAAAAGTAACAACAGAGATAGAAGAAGTGGATTAATAAAATCTCAAATATTAGGGGCACCTGGGTGGCTCAGTCAGTTAAGTGTCTGCCTTCGGCTCGTGTCATGATCCTGGGGTCCTGGGATTGAGCCCTGCATTGGGCTCTCCGCTCAGCGGGAAGCCTGCTTCTCCCTCTCCCTCTGCTGCTCCCCCTGCTAGCGCTCTCTCTCATCTCTCTCTCTGTCAAATAAATAAATAAAATCTTAAAAAAAGAAGAACTTAAAATTTGAAATATTAGATTTTAGTGCATATTAGGTGAAGAGTATAGAGGTGAAGAGAGAGAGCAGTATGGGATATCTCCCAGTTTTCTAATTTCCTATTGCTGCACAAGAAATTACCATAAATAGCAACTTGAAACAATATAAATGTATTATCTAACAGTTTCTGAGTCAGGAGTCATCAGAGCTTACCTGGGTCCTCTGCTCAGGGTCTCCCAAGGCTGACATCAAGATGGCATTTGGGACTGCAGTCTCATTTGGAGACTCTAACTGAAAAAGACTTCCCTCCCAAGCTCTTTGGAACCTGCCTCTGGTGAGAGACTACTACAGTTCCCTAATTCCATTCATTTAGTGCTGGTCACATCATTATTATGAAGCTGCACCATCCATGGTGCCGCTGCCGTGAATGCTGGACACCCACAAGTCTCTCAAAGGTGCTTACTGTGCTTGAGTACACAAATGCAAACCTACCTCAGAGTATGAAGGTAACTGTAATTGATAATGCATTTGCTCATCATAGATTTGCCATTGGAATTTTAGAGTATGCACATAGAACAACACATCTTCCAACTTTGTCTCCTTTGGAACACTTTAGGCCGTTACCACTCCATTTTCTGGAATGTGATCTCTTTGATGTTGGTAATACCCCAACTTTGCACTCACTGCCATAAGTAGGAACGACGGGCAAGGGGTCCCGGGCAGAGTGAGAAGAGGAGTAGATTCACCTACAGAATGTCTGTTCCTCGTCTGGGCAAGTCTCAAGAGCAACCTGGGAGAGCATGATGTCAAAACATTAGTTGCATTTTATTCAAAATCAATTGAGAATATTTATTAAAATACTGAAATACTTTAGATGTTTAAACCAACTGTAATTACTAAAAACAAAGCTCGCAAACAGGAACATACTGCATTTTATGCCTAAAAAGAAAAGAGAAAATGAACAAATTAAATGAAGAATCTAAAGTTACAAAGGATATAATTTTAAAGTTCTACAATGGCATTTTAAAATTTTTCTCCTCAAGTGATGAATGTTCTATTGGAACTCTTGTCCTAATTGGATAAAGTGCATTCTTTACTGGGATGGAATGAAGTTGAGATGTTGCACCATATAAATTTGTGAAACTCCTAAAAGAATCGAAAGTAGTGATATGTTACATGAGTTTTGCCTTGTAAAATACAGTTATTGGGAAAAGGCATTCTGAATGAAAGCAAACAAACAGTATCCATAAAAAAGGCGAGCTGAAATATTTACATATTTCAATATAAAAAGTAGAATTAAGAATATTTTCTATTTAGCAGAATTTGCTCTAATAGGTATCTTTCTACTTAAAGATTCTATTTTCTCATTTAAAAAGATCATGGTCTACATAGAAGAGTCAGTTGACAGGACAATGATTTTAAATTTATTTACTAAAAGCTTTAAAGGAGAATACAGGCAATTTTATAAAAATATTAAAAAATGAGATCATATTGAAAAAAATACATTCTTGGAGAAAAACATTGTAATAGGTGCTGATACCATTAAGAAACTAAGGTATGTGAATGTGTAGCAAGAATAATTTTCTGCTTTTTTTAAACGATAATTTGTTTATTTATTTATTTAATTATTTGAGAGAGAGAGAGAGAGATTGAGAGAATGAGTGGGAGGAGGGGCAGAGGGAGAAGCAGACTCCCTGCTGAGCAGGAAGCCCAATGCTGGACTCAATCCCAGGACCCTGGGATCATGACCTGAGCCGAAGGCAGACGCTTAACCGAATGAGCCACCCACGTGCCCAAATTTTCTGCTTGTTATTTCTTATGGCTCAGAAAATCAATATAAAAATGTTTTAAAAAACATTTTCTTTAGAATAAATTTTCTCATTTTTAGAGAGCAATTTATTATTTAAAATAATTTTAAAGTGTTTGAAAATATCTCTTAAAGTTTGTGAATAGAATTATTCTATTTGGCCACCAATATAATAACCTTATATGTTAGTCAGTATGTGAGTATTTTAAAAATTATATAATTTGAATTCTTTTGAGACACTTTTTCACTTTCCAAAGTATCCCAAGTTGGAACAATAAATTAGAGGATTATCCTGTCTACAGGTATCTCTCTTCACTCAAGCCTCGCTGTTTTAATATCTGTAGGTGAAACAGCAGGTCCCACTTGTAGTTCTTACTTTCCCAAAATATACATGCCAGTGTGACAGAGACTATTACCTAATGCACAAACCCTTCTTTTCTTCTTCCTGTAGAGATTAGACTACAGTTTTGTAGCCTCTTGTAAAATGACTTGATAGAGTTTTATCAGTGAATGATAAAGTTTTATCAAGTGATGCATATCAGTTCCAGGTATGATGCATATTTGGGAGGTCCTTCTATTTTCTTATGTCCTATTGCTGGGTAAAGTGGCCACAATGCTAAGCATGACCTTGTGAGCCCTTATTTTATAGAATGCAGAGCTACTCCCTGAAAGGTGTCTGCACGTCTGAGTTTTCTGGGAGTGCATACCAACCAGAAAAACTCAGTATTCTTACCTAGGCAAGAAAACACTTCATAGGTTTAACTCACTGAGATTTTGGAATTTATTATGGCAGCTAGTATTAATTGAACATATACAGAAATGTGTACCTTCAATCAGAATGCCGCTGGAACAAAATGGAAACTATATGGTATTATTATTATTATTTATTTATTTTTTTTTAAGTAGGCTCTATGCTGGACAATGCAGGGCTTGAACTCAGGACCCTGAGATCAAGACCTGAGCTGAGATCAAGAGTCAGATGCTCAACCAACGAAGCTACCCAGGCACCTCTATGTGGGATTGTGTTGGTGGTTGGGCAAAAGTTGGTGAAGAAATTGATGCTGAAGGCTGAAAAAATAGCTGCCCATGTTTACCAGAGGTGAAACATTTGTAAAATTAGTGTTTGCCATACTTGGAAGGCACACCATGTGCTTACTGCGGGATTTAATAATATATCTATGGAGCAGAGGCAACTGAGTTTTTCCTATTCTTCCCTTTCCCCAAATGGAAGCTTTCATGCCGTTGGTTATGTATTGGATATCTGCTGTTGAATTTGGCAGATAATTTGCCTCTTTAGATCACAGGTTCCTGCACTACGTGGAGCCATATTCATAGATGGGAGAGAGGATGGTTTATCACACAGAAATCTTGAACTTCCGAGCAGGGTCCAGTAACCAGATAGCACTTTCAATTTTCAGCCTCAGTAGATTATCTGCCTTGAATCCACGAGGACTAAGTTTATTGTCTTTTGTCCTATCTGTTATAAAAACTCCAAGATTTCTGGTCGCTCTTCATTCCCTGCACTTTGCCCATTGCCTCTGCACATCTTTTGTTTTATTCCCACCTCCCATCCCTCCCCAGTTACTGAAACTCTTCAACTGTGCCCGCTGGAATTCACCATCCATCAACAGCAGTATCCTTAGTGTTCTCAACCCCTTTTTCAAACTTTCCCATTGATTGATTGATTGATTGATTTGCCCTAACAGGAAGCCACTTCTTCCATTTGGACACCTGATCAAGGGTGACTCTTCCTCCCACAGTGCTTGCATCACTGCAAGAGGTGAGGAGTGAGGTTTGACAGCTCACCCCTCCGTTGTCCCCCTGGGGACAGGTGAAGCGGCAGAGGGCATGGGTCAGCAAGAGCAAACTGGGCCAACAGGGGAGATTCTACCTTTCCTCCAGAAAGATCACTGCTTTGGCTTAGCCAAGGAGAAAATGCTAAAAAAAAAAAAAAAATTCTGAAAAGGGAAACCTACGTATGTGCTAAAGCTTAAATTACAATAAAAAGTTAACTTCATCAATTCCAACATTAGGAACTACAACAAATGCAGGGTTGGTGGTTCGGCCCCCAGCCCCAATTAAAGGTAGAAAAAAGCCGGGTTCAGTGGTATTTACGTCAGTTGAGAGTCAGGAGGTTTGCACAGAACACTGCTTAAGCCCCCAAGGGTTCCTTCTTCCCTCTTTCTTTCTTTTTCTTTTCTTTTCTTTTTTCTTTTCTTTTCTTTTGTTTTCTTTTGTTTTCTTTTGTTTTCTTTCTTTCTTTCTTTCTTTCTTTCTTTCTTTCTTTCTTTCTTTCTTTCTTTCTTTCTTTCTTTCTTTCTTTCTTTTTCTTTCTTTCTCCCTCTCCCTCTTTCTTTCTCTCTCTTTGTTTGTTTGTTTGTTTCTTTCTTTCTTCTTTCCTTCTTTCTTTTTCTTTCTTCTCCCTCTCTAAAAGGGAAAGAAGGGGGCAAAGGAGAAGGGTTGGAGTTCCAAGGCTGCTGAGAAAAGTCCAGGTAGAGGTGCCGTCCGTCAAACAGGTATGCTCTGTGAGGTGGTGGGAAATGAAAAGGGAACAAAATAAAATAGACGTGGATGGACACACATTGCACAGAGCAGAAGCTGGGAGGGGGGCTGGGGGTGGCTTTCCTTGCTTCCATGCCCCCCACCTGTGCCATCAGCTGTCCCCTCTGATGTCAGTCCGCCCAGGGCTGGAGATGGAGGGCCTTGGGCTCCTTGCCAAGAGGGTTCTTGGTTTTGTGTGAGAAAGAATTCAAGAGCAAGACTTTTAGAGAAAGGAACAACGATGTATTAAGTCTAGAAGCAAGAAAGGAGCTACTTTACAAAGTAGTGCTCTCTCCTCCCAGATGAGGAAGAGGACCCCCCTCCCCCCACCTCTAACAAGGGTTTTTTATGCTTTTAAATAAAGTTAGCTAATGTCTAGAGAGGGGCTTACTCTTTAACTTTGGGTTCATCATTTACATGGGGCAGTTAGTTTTTGCATTGCCTTAGGGTTGTGATTAGAGTTGTGAAATTACCCACATGGAGCAATTTTAACAACGTCTGGTCTTTGTGGCTTTTACTGCCGGAGGGAGTAGGATCTTGTAGTCTTCTGTGAGTTAGGATCTTGTGACTCTTGTTAGGACCTGCCCACTTTTAGGTTAAGGGTCAGCCTAAAAACCAAAATGGCTTTACTTTGGTCACCTTGTCTCCGGAGTCTCCTTTCCCTCCTGCCTCACTTGCAGCCAAGGGAGAGGAACAGCGAAAGGCCCGGACTCCTGCCTGGACTTGACCGGGGGTTCAGCCCTGGGGCAGGGCACTGGGGGAGGAGGAAGAAGGGCGCTGCTGTCCCACTTGCTCTCAGCTTTCCAGATCCGCCTTCCCTCTTGCTGCGGCTACCATCCGTGGGTACCCGTCATTGCTCAAGATTGTTTAAAAACCGAGATGCAAAATCCTAGAGGAGAACACAGGCAGCAACCTCTTTGACCTTGGCCACAGCAACTTCTTGCTAGACATGTCTCCAAAGGCAAGGGAAACAAAAGCAAACATGAACTATTGGGACTTCATCAAGATAAAAATTTTGCACAGCAAAGGAAACAGTCAACAAAACTAAAAGGCAACTTACCAAATGGGAAAAGATATTTTCAAATGTCTCATCGGACAAAGGGCTAGCATCCAAAATCTATAAAGAATTATCAAACACAATACCCCAAAAACAAAAAATCCAGTCAAGGAATGGGTAGAAGACACGAACAGACATTTCTCCAAAGACATACAAATGGCCAATACACACATAAAAAAATGTTCAACATCCCTTGGCATCAGGGAAATACGAATCAAAACTATGATGAAATACCACCTCACACCAGTCAGAATGGCTAAAATGAACAAGTCAGGAAAAAACAGATGCTGGGTGAGGATGCAGAGAAAGGGGAACCCTCTTATACTGTTGGTGGGAATGTAATCTAGTACAGCCACTATGGAAAATAGTATGGAAGTTTCCCAAAAAGTTAAAAATAGAGCTACCCACCACCTAGCAATTGTACTGTTAGGTGTTTATCCAAAGGATACAAACATAGTGATTCGAAGGGACACATGCACCCCAATGTTTATAGCAGCAATGTCCACAATAGCCAAACTGTGGAAAGAGCCTAGATGTCCATCAACAGATAAATGAATCAAGAACATGTGGTATATATATATATACACATACCATATATATATATATATATACCATAATATTCCCATATATATATATGGGAATATTATGCAGTCATCAAAAAGAATGAACTCTTGACATTTGCAGATGTGGATGGAACTAGAGGGTATTATGCTAAGCAAAATAAGTCAGTCTGAGAAAGACAAATATATGATTTCACTCATATGTGGAATTTAAGAAACAAAACAGATAAATATAGTAAGGGAAAGAAAAAATAAGATGAAAACAGAGAGGGAGACAAACCATAAGAGACTCTTTTTTTTTTTTTGGACAGAGAGACAGCGAGAGAGGGAACACAAGCAGGGGGAGTGGGAGAGGGAGAAGCAGGCCCCCCGCCGAGCAGGGAGCCCGATGCGGGGCTCCATCCCAGGACCCTGGGATCATGACCTGAGCCGAAGGTAGACACTTAACGACTGAGCCACCCAGGCACCCCAAACCATAAGAGACTCTTAATCACAGGAAACAAAATGAGGGTTGCTGGAGGGAAAGGGGATGGGGGGATGGGGTAACTGGTTGATGGGCATTAAGGAGGGCACTTGATGGAATGAGCACTGGGGGTTATATGCAACTGAATGAATCACTGAACTACCTCTGAAACTAATAATACACTAATTAACACTATATGTCAATTAAATCAAATAAAAAACAAAAACAAAAAAGCCCGAGATGCAGGGAAGGAGCATGCAGGGCAGCCAGCTCTCCTGAGTGGGCAGTGGAGGTGTGGGGGTCGCTTGGGCCTGGTGGCTGGTGTCCCAGAAGCGGAAGGGGGTCAGGAGAGGAATCTAGGTGAGGGGAAGCTGCCTCTCTCTGGCCTTCAGAATTCTTCGCAAAGGTTTTCATTTCTGGAGAGGAAAAGGGCGGCTTGCTGACTTGCTGGGCCCCAGACCTGGCTTTCCTGGTTTCCTATAATCCCCAACTTGGGGGGCCGGCCCATAGCCCATCTCGGTGCTGGCGGTGATGCGGAGGGAGGGCAGTGGCAGGCCTGGGGGAGCAGTTCCCATGTGGCAGGTGCCAGAGGACTGGGCAGGAGGTGCTGCCTGAAAGCAGGCCGACAGTCTCAGTCTCCAGAGGCTGGAGATCTCACTGCAGGGCCCTGTCGCTGGCGCCAATCCCGGAAGCACGACACACCCAGGCTGCACCAGGCTGTCGCTCCTGCTATGTAAGCTGGTTGTAGTCGGTATGGTGCCCGGGTCATCCTCAGATGGAGGAAATATGTGTCACCATTGCACTGGTACCCATAATGACCCCTGGCACAGTGACCACCACAACAGAAGATGGGTTCCCTGTACTGCTCAGATCCATGGCAGCCTGGAGTTAGGGGGTCTAGGAACCCGACAGGACCTCGGCAGAGACCCCCATCAAGGGTATGGAGGCAAGGGAGTTGCTGTGTTGGCAGCTGCCGGTGAGGCCCGGGCAAGGCCTGGAGCTCTTCTGTGGGTGGCACCAATGGGCCCTGGACCAGCGTGGACTGTCAGGATGGTCACAGCCCGAGTCAGCGTAAAGGACTCAGTTGTGTGATGGTGTTGGAGTTACTGATGTTCACACTGTTGCCCTGGGTGCTCCCCACCTCTTCCTGGTGCCAGATGGTGGGGGATGTTGGTCTGAGCTTATGCTGGAGGTGACAAAAGCATGGCCATGTGCATGATGCCTGTCTGGTGTGTCTCACAGGAGGGTTGGGGCATACCCTCTATGTCATGGAAGAAGCAATGAAGCACTGGCCTGGGGGGTGCTGCCCCCTCCAACCTAGACTCCAGGGTCCTGTGGGAGAGGACGGTGTCAGGGAGCAGGGCACCAATGCCGACTGACATGGTGGTACCAGTGGTCCTGTAGGGGTGGCAGGCAGGGGCTGCTGCCTACCCTCAAACTCACCCATACCCCCCCCCAATGGGGGTGGTGGTGTTGGGTGTATTAGATGGTGCCCATCTCATGGGTCTCGCAGGGTTGGTTGTAGCACACCAGCATCACTGTGCCTGGCTGCATGTCACCCTGGACCAAGTCAGCAATGGTGACTGGCCAAGGGCTGTTCTCTAGTGGGCGGGGCTAGAACAGACATAGGGAGGCCATACACAGGCTGGGACTTGACCCCATGGGCACTGTGATGGGAGGCACCTGGGTAGGCTGGGAGGTAGGCTGCACGGTGATGGTGGGGGTGGTCTGTACAGCCAATACGGTAATGGCAGTGGGGCTGATCACCTGGCTTGAGTGGATGGCAATGGTGTCCGAGGTGGTGATGAGCATGGCCAGGGAGGCCCTGGTGCCATGGTCACAGCTCTGGCAAGGCTGGTGGGAATGGTGCCTGTTACTCTGCTGAGGGTTGTGATGCCTGTGGTTTTCTTCACAATCAACATGGTGATGGTGGGCTTGACAGTGGAGACAGTGACAGGGTGACTAGGTGAATACCCCTCAATGGGCATGGTGTTCACCTTTAGTGCCACTTGGGTCACCACCTTGCTTCCCACAGCCAGTGGCAACTTGGGGGACAGCAATGATGATTTTGGCGGGTGCTCCACTTCCCGAGGTCATCACCTTGGTGGTGATAGTCGTGATGGGGAACTTGATGCCAGGACTGTTGTCAGACCTGTGACCAATATGGGGATGGTCTTGATGATGGAGGTTGTGCTGGCCTTGGCAGTGCTGGGGAAAGACACTGCAAATGCCCGGTATGTCAGGCTTAGTCCCAGCCCCACTGGTCTGCATGGAACACCCACTGGTCTGCATGGAACTGAGATGGCAGTGGCCTCGCCATCTGCTGAGGTCTCCAGCTTCATGATGGTCCCAGCTGACAAGGACTCTTTGGTCTGGAGCACCACTATCACTTGGCCCAGATTGGAAATCAGAGCACTGCTTTCTGTGATAGAGATGGGGCTCTTCACCTATGGTCTTGGTGACCCCAATCCACCACTGTGCTCGCCACCTGGGCTTGCTGGACCATCATCACAGTCCCTGACTTGGGCACCAAGATGATAGGGTGGGTGGACGTGTTGACAGAAGAAGAGATGGACATGATCATCCCCACCTGGGCACCTGCAGTTGTCAGCTGTTTGAGTGGCTGGGTGGCTCACCATATCTGGAGAAGAGCCCACCTTCAGAGTAGCCAGGAGGGGGGTTGTGCCAGGTGTCATAGCCATGGTTTTGATGATGGTGGTGTCCGTTGTGACACTCGGCACTGTGAGCACCAAAGAAGGTCCTCTCGGTGGGGACAGCTGTGGTCACTGGCTGCTAGTGCAACTGTCCCGCTCATCTCTGGGCTGCTGCTGATCACTGTTCCCTGGGCACTCTGCCCATTCTGCAATGAAAACTGCTTTTGATAAAGTGATGACTACCTTCTACATTGTTAGATCAAATGATCAGATTGGAATTAGAGATTATTTCTTTCTTCAATATGTACACACAATTTCCCAGCCCTGTTTATCAAGAAGACCATCTGTAGTGCTTTAAAGTTCCATCTTTGTCATAAATCAAATATCTCTCTGTGTGGGTTTATCTGGGGGCTCCCAATTCTGTCTCATCGCTCTGCCTATCTCTGCAGCCACTACCCTAACTGCTTAGTTACTGTAGTTTAAAAATAAATCTTGATGTCCATTAGAGCAAGTCCTACCACACCTTTCTTCCTTTTGGCTGTTCTTGGTCCTTCACATTCCCATATAAATTTTAGAACCAGCTGACAATTTCACAAAGGAACTTATTGGGATTTTGGATGATAATTCATTGAATCAATAAATCAATTTGGAGAGAATCCTTACAGTATTGCACCTTCCAATTTGTGGAACCATGGTATATCTTCTACTCTTCTACATCAATTTTTTCTTTCAATGTTTTATAATTTTCTGTGTAGAAACTTTGCACATATTTTATTAGATTTATTCCAAATTATTTTTAATTGTTTTGGATATTCAGAAAAAATTAGTTTTATATATCAGTCTTATATAAAGTAATCTTACTAAACTCAAATATTCCTTTTTTAAAAAGGTTTTATTTATTTACTTGAGAGAGAGAACAAGCAGAGGGAAGAGGCAGAGCGAGAGAGAGAAGCAGGCTCCCAGCTGAGCAGGGAGCCTGACACAGGGCTCGATCCCAGGACCCTGAGATCATGACCTGAGCCTAATGCAGATGCTTAATTGGCTGAGCCGCCCAGGCGCCCCATCAAACATTCCTTTTAATAACTATTTATTTGTAGATTATTTTGGCTTTTTGTGTGTATAATCATATTACCTACACAAAATGATCGTATTCTTGCATTTCTTTTTTTTTAAAGATTTTATGTATTTATTTGAGAGAAAGAGAGTGTGCAAGGAAGTGGGGGGAGGGGCAGAGGGAAAGGGAGAGAGAATCTCAAGCAGACTCTGCACTGAGCATGGAGCCCAATGTGGGGCTTGATCTCATAACCCTGAGATCATGACCTGAGCCTAAATCAAGAGCTGGACTCTCAACCGACTGAGCAACCAGATACCCCTGTGTTCCTGCATTTCTAATCAATGTATTTGATTTCTTTATCTTGTTTTACTGTATTGGCTAGGATCTCTAATATTATGGTGAATGCAAGGGGAGATAATGGACATCCCAGTTTGTTTCCCAACCTCAAATAGAAGTATTTAGCATTCCACCATTGTGTAACATGTTTTCATAGTTATGTTCTTTCAGACTAAAGAAACTTCCTTCTGGGTGGCTCAGTTGGTTAAGCGATTGCCTTCGGCTCAGGTCATGATCCTGGAGTCCCTGGATTGAGTCCCGCATCGGGCTCCCTGCTCGGCAGGGAGTCTGCTTCTCCCTCTGACCCTCCCCCTTCTCATGTGCTCTCTTTCTCAAATAAATAAATAAAATCTTTAAAAAAAATAAACTTCCTTCTAATTCTAGTTGCTAAGAGTTTTTAACGATCAATGTTGAATTTTTTCAATTTTTTTCTGCATAGATTGAGATGATCCTATGAATTTTCTTCTTTATCTTATTCTAGTTTATTCTATTTAATTTTCTTCTGTATGAATTGCATTGCTTGAGTTTTTTTCCCCAAGGATAAGCCAACTTTGTGTTTCTAGAATAAGTTCAGCTTGGTCACTCATATCATCCTTTTATGTATAAATGGATTTGGTTTGCAGATACTTTAAGAGTTTTGCATCTGTGTTCACACAGGAGATCAGCCTATGTTTTTGTCTTGTAGTGACCTGTTCAAGCTTTGCAATCAAGGTTTTGGAGCTTTCATAAAATGAGCTGGAATGTGAATGTTCATTCCCTATTCTCTGAAAGAGTCTGTATAGGATTAACATGACTGTCTCCCTACATGTTTGATAGACATCCTTGAACTTTCTGGACAGTTCTGACATCAGTGTGCACTCTACCCCCGCACACTTGGAGGATCTAAGATTTCAGTAAAGGGTAACTTATTTACAGAAAATAGAACCCACTCTTGCTCCACGTGTGCCACTAGAAAATGAGTCCTTGACTACTTGAATGATATTGTTGTCTTCCTCTTAAAATAAGTGTGTATTTATTTGATGCTCACTATAAGTCAGGCACTCTGCTAATAATTTTACTTGTACTATCTCCCTTAATCCTTTAACAAAACTGTGGAACCTCTGGTTTGCTGAGGCATAGAGAGCTCAGAATATTCTGTGGAGGACCAAGCTGGGGAATGGTGGAGGCAGGATTCTATCCCAGGCAGCCTGGCGCCAGAGTTTACTCCCCTCACCCCGACTAATGCACGTTGCTTTGGGTTCAGACTGTTGCTCTTTTTTCTTCTCTATTGAATTGACTCCTCTACTCACTTATTTCCCAATTTTCTTAATATCTAATAAGTACCTTCACAGTCAAATTTTCCTTGATTAATGCTTTGTTCGAATTCTGTGTTTCAATATGTGGTATTTTATTCTCACTGCTGAATAGCTGTTAATTTTAATTTGGAGTCTTTCTTCATCTTGAGTTACGAAGAGTGGTTTAACATTTCTGAGTGGAAAGTTTCTTTGGGGCTAGCCTTTGGTTGTGTACTGTCTGGTTTTGTGACATCGTAATCAGAACTTCGGCAGTGTAATTTCTGCCTTGAGCACTTTTTCTTTTAGAATTTTTTGGTAACCTAACATCTGCCTAATTATTGCAAGTGTTCCATGGTATTTGAAAATAATGTATTTTCAATTTGTTTGGTACACATTTCTATATATATCTATCATAGCAAGCTAGATATTTGTGATATTCAAATTCTTTATATGGTCATTTTTTCCCAGCTTACTTGCCATTTTCTTTCTTTCTTTCTTTCTTTAATAAACTGGGTTTTATTTATTTATTTATTTTTAAAGATTTTATTTATTTGACGGAGAGAGAGAGCACAAGCAGGCAGAGTGGCAGGCAGAGGGAGAGGGAGAAGCAGGCTCCCTGCTGAGCAAGAAGCCCAATGTGGGGCTCAATCCCAGGACCCCAGGATCATGACCTGAGCCGAAGGCAGTTGTTTAATCAACTGAGCCACCCAGGCGCCCTACTTGCCATTTTCTGAGAGGGGCTTTTTCTCTTCCTCTTTGGTTCTGGTTTGCCAGTTTCTCTTTGTATTTTTGAAAATATTTACTTTATATATTGCAATGCTACGTTCAGTCCTTCACAGTTTTCAATGTCTTCATGAGGTGTACCTTTAATCAGTATAAAACATTTGTCCTCTTCACACTCAATACTTGACCTTTTATCAGTTTTGTCAAATACCCATTTTTTTTTTCAAGCCAGTTTTCATTTTTATGGCAGTGACCTGCCACATCTTTGTCCATATCTGTTATCAGCTTTCCAGGTCAGAAACACCTGCTGCCTTACCACTGCCGTGGGCCCCACTTTACTTACGCTTGTTCTCTCTGATTTCTGTGGAGCCCTTCATTGATCCACAATGACTTGAGATCAATGAAGTCTTGCAAGAATGCATTTACTCTTTTTTTTTAAAGATTTTTATTTATTTATTTGACAGAGAGAGACACAGCGAGAGAGGGGACACAAGCAGGGGGAGTGGGAGAGGGAGAAGCAGGCTTCCCGCTGAGCAGGGAACCCAATGCTGGGCTTGATGCCATTACCCTGGGATCATGACCTGAACCGAAGGCAGACGCTTGACCTACTGGAGCCACCCAGGTGGCCTGCATTTACTCTTTTAAACTGGTAAGATATAATATAGGAAAATCTGTCTGTTGACTGTTTATCTCAGCCTGTATTTTCAGTGGGGTTTGCTTTTATCTTCCAGGATTGTTTAGAACATAAATCATTTTCTAAAACCTTTCTCAGGCTCCTGCAGGAAAGCAGGGGCATAGATCTGCCGTACCTAAAGGCCATCGGCATTGTATTTTCTCTCCTTTGCTTCTCTTTACTTTTTCCATCATGCCTCTAATGTGTTTTACCAGGTATTAACTTCCAAATGTGGACAGATCTGTTCAGATGAAGTCTGAGTGGCTACATTCCATGTGCACTCGGGACTTGCTAGAATCTTCTCTTTCCTTCTGTTTCTTGTTGGCACTTCCTGGTGCACAGCCCTGGTTTTCTTCTTTACCTCAAAGGAGTAATAAGAATTATTTGAATAGAAAGGAATAATAATGGAAATCATTATTCTTCTAATAATTTTTGGTACAATCCTCTATTCTAACACCTATGCTCTGTATATTATTTTTTTTATCAGTGTTATCCATTAAATGATAAGTCCTTAGGTAGCAGGAACCGTGCTAAATCCCCTTTATGGTCCTAGTGTGCTTCATGATGCCTGGCACACAAACATTCAATAAATGTGACAAATGAGGCACATGGAAAAAGACTAATGCATTCATAGACACCTAACACAAAAGGCCATGGGAGATGCAAATATAATGAACCAGGTGTCCTTACTTCTACTCGTGGCCTCTAATAATCTCTTCTTCATCTAATAGCGAAAAAGCTTCTTTTAAGACTTAAGTCTGATCATGTCCCTTCTCTGTTCAAAATCTGGTTCTAGGGACTTCCTATCTCACTCCAAGTAAAAGCCGGAGTTCTTATCTTGGCCTGTGGTGCCCAACACAATGTGTCCTCATCTCCCCCCGCTCCTTACACAACCTCCTCTAGCTGTGTTGGTCTCACTGATTTTCCTTAAACAACCTAAGCAGACTACAGCCTCCAGGATTTTGCATTTGCTTTCCCTCTGCTGGGCACGGACTCCCCCTGCTCCATATCCACATGGCTTTGTTTCACCTGATCCAAACCTCTGCTGGAATGCCACCCACCTTGACAATCTGATCCCAGCCCAATCTGCCTGTGTCTCTTTTACCACACTGATTTCCTCACACTCTGTGACATCACCACCTGACATATTAAATATTTGTTTATTTACTCCTTCTAGAATATACGTCCCTGACAAAAGACACCTGTCTAGTTTTTCACTGCTGCATCCCAAGGGGTTAGTGAATGGTAGATGTGATTTTTAAATGATTAAATAGAAGTATTTGCTTGGTCTTGGTGGCTATTGCTACATTTGCTATGGCCATGCATACTGAAAACAGAGGTACACGTGTCAGGGAGGAGTGACTGGTGCTGAATACCACTGGGGAGTGTTGGGGCTCGCAGCCATGGCAGGGCACTCCATATGAGCCAGGTGCTTGGTCATCCAAGAACTGTGGGCTTGCAACGCAGTCCTGGGAGAAGGATGCTGTAAAGCCTCCACTCTTTGGGTTTCATGCCCACGGCAAAATAACTCTCATGGGCTGGGTGGTGGGAAAAAGCTGAGACCGCATGTGTGTATTAGGTGAGACCAAGGCTTATAGGAACAAGATCAGTCTTGATTTGGTGTCTGCAGAATGTCCTATTCTCGCATTTATGCTGCCGTGGACAGGAAAGTGCATGAAAAATTGTATTTGTATTTAGCTCGAATATAAGTCTTCTCTTTTATTTATTTATTTTTTTAAATTTTATTTATTTTTTTAAATTTTATTTATTTATTTGAGAGAGAGAGTGAGAGAGCACAAGCAGGGGGAGCAGTAGAGGGAGAAGCAGGCTCCCCGCTGAACAGGGAGCCCGATGTAGGGCTCGATCCCAGGAGCCTGGGATCATGACCCGAGCCAAAGGCAGACGCTTAACCGACTGAGCCACACAGGCACCCGTAAGTCTTCTCTTTTACAGGCCAGGACTTTGGTGACCAAAAGCACAGGACCCTAAACTACCTTTCCCCCCTCAGCTTGCAATGCTGGTGTAGAAGATGACTATTCACAGTATAATTAAAGGAGTGACTTAGACATGCTTAATTGAACTAAATTAAAACTTAGAACCAAGATGGAATTGTGGAAAGATAATAAAAATGATCTGATTCACTTGTAAAATTCTATCATTGTAAGTCTTCTGCACTTACAAATTTGAGAATTTGTGAATTTTTTAAGTATCGATAAGATGACTTTATAGGATGATATTTTGACATGTAGGCTGAATTTTGTAATGGATTAGTAATCTATAGGAAAACTGGAATTAAGTTATCTGTGATGTAATACAGAAGAAGTTGGTCTTAAGTCTCAAGGTTATGCTGCCAACTTTGTCCTGTCTTGTCTCACGTTTGCTGAGAATTTACAATGCCCTAGGTACTGTAAGGGCTCCCAGTGCACTTAATTAAGGGTATTAATTAATTAGGATGTGATTAATTAGTAATGAGGGGGGATTAAGGGTATTTTTATTAACTTGCTGTCTGCATTTCCCCTTGCGGACTCAGGGTCAGAGCATGGTTTTCCTAAGACTGATAAAGGGAGGGGAAGGAATTGTGTTGTAGGGAACCTCACTGTAGAATCTGTGATCTAACCTGGAGTTTCTCTCTTACAATCAGTAGGCTGGCTGCCTTGAGAAGACCTGGATTCTGTCACATTTAGCAAGTTTCAGAAAAAATGCAAAGGAACCCAATTATTTAGGCCATGAAAGCTTTGCAGGGTTTTGGAGCTAAAGGCAAGTGGGAAGAATTCCAGAGATGGTAAGAAAAATGAAGGGAAGCATAAAGCTCTCTGAGTGCCTTTGAAAGAATGACCGTGAATTGATTTCTGTCCCTGAGTAATAATTTGGTAATTCAAGGGAACAGACCATATATACAAAAACATGATAAAGCCAAATCTTCATTTTTTCCTAAAATTTGTATAAAACAAATTATTTTTCTTGTACATATTCTATAAATATTCTGTAATTAGGGGCGCCTGGGTGGCTCAGTCAGTTAAGTGTCTGACTCTTGATTTGGGCTCAGGTTTTATCCAAGCAAGCCCAGCGTGGAGCTCTGCGTTGGGCGTGGATCCTGCTTAAGATTCTCTCTCTCCCTCTCCCTCTGCCCCTCCCCACCATGCTCTCTCTCTCAAAAAAAAATTCTGTAATAAATATTCAAATTTGACTGTTTCAGAGGGTTTTCATCAGTTATCACACATGTTATGAATCTGTCAAATTAACCCTTGTTAAGTAAAGCACAGCATGCCCCATGGTGAATGGTGAGATGTGGTTCAACACAAACCAGGAGAACTTGAGAGAGAGAGAGGCTTCATACTCACAGGGCCTGAAGGAAGTAGCTGGAGGAGCTACAGGGGAAGATCAAGGCAGGGTGTGAACAGAGAGAGGCGCGACCTGGGGCACTCGCCTTTTTTAGGATCTGTGGGTGGAGTACTATGGGGTTCACAGGCTAAGCCTGGATTGGTCAATTCAAACCAAAAGAGCAGGGTTTTTGGTAAGCTCCACAGAGGTCTTATCTAAGCCGTGCACAAGACGGAAGGCCTGGGAGGCAGAGATACTGTTTATTCCAAGGACTGTTGGAGAAGTCACATCAGGAATTACACTTACTTTTGACTCTGTGGGCTGCCGTTGAAGGCATGTGCTTGCTAGGGTCAGTTTAAGATTCCTGCAGACCACAGAATAGATGCCCAGGCAGCAATACCAAGGAGTAGCGTAGCTCAACTCCCAACATCATAGAATGAGAGAACCTTAAAATGGAATTATAGGAAAAATTGGAAGCCCATAGTGAATATAATTTTTGTTTAAAAAAATAGTCTTTAGTGAGAATCTAGCAAAACCATAACTTATTAATAACAAAGTTGAGGTTTCTTTGTTTTGTTTTGTTTTTTAGCTATAGTTAAATTGAGAGAGGACCTTAAGTATTATATGCAATGCATAAGAAAGCTTAAAGGACATTTTAATTTTTAATTTTCTAGTTTTCAAAAAGTAAGAGGCATAGGTCATAAACATCTTACAGTTAAAAAAGTGTAACCTTGCCTAATTTCTTACTTGTTTTTTATACCTTTGGCTACTTTTACCTTTTGTAGCTTTTCCAAGAGGAGTATTTTGTATTTTTCATTACAGATTTACCAATTGTAATTTATTTGTCAATTATAATTGTGTTTATTAATGTAGTAGGCTCCCTGTCTTGGCTGTGAAGTGTTTTCCTGAAATTAGTACCAAAATTAAAAAGAATAGTGATCAAGTTTTAGGATTGTTTGTTCCAGCACTTTGAAAAATGCCATTGGTATTTTGATCGGGATGGCGTTGAAAGTATAGATTGCTCTAGGCAGCATAGACATTTTAACAATGTTTATTCTTCTGATCCATGAGCATGGAATGTTTTCCCATCTTTTTGTGTCTTCTTCAATTTCTTTCATAAGTATTCTGTAGTTTCTAGAATACAGATCCTTTACCTCTTTGGTTAGGTTTATTCCAAGGTGGTGTTTGGTACTTTTGTAAATGGAATCAATTCCCTAATTTCTCTTTCTACAGTTACATTGTTAGTGTATAGGAAAGCAACTGATTTCTGTGCATTGATTTTGTATCCTGCCACATTACTGAATTGCTGTATGAGTTCTAGTAATTTGGGGCTGGAGTCTTTTGGGTTTTCCACATAAAGTGTCATATCATAAAGAGCTGGTATCCAAGGTCTATAAAGAACTTCTCAAACTCAATACATAAAAAACAAAAAATCAAGTCAAAAAATAGAAGACATGAACAGACACTTCTCCAAAGAAGACATACAAATGGCTAATAGACATGTGAAAAAATGTTCAACACCATTAGCCATCAGGGAAATTCAAATCAAAACCACATTGAGATATCACCTTACACCAGTTAGAATGGCAAGAATTGACAAGGCAAGAACAACAAATGTTGGAGAGGTGGTGGAGGAAGGGGAACCCTCTTACACTGTGGGTGGGAATGCAAGTTGGTACAGCCACTTTGGAAAACAGTGTGGAGGTTCCTCAAAATTTAAAAGTAGAGCTACCCTATGACCCAGCAATTGCACTCCTGGGTATTTACCCCAAAGATACAGATGTAGTGAAAAAAAGGGCCGCATGTACCCCAATGTTCATAGCAGCAATGTCTGCAATAGCCAAACTGTGGAAGGAGCCGAGATGCCCTTCAACAGATGAATGGATAAGAAAGATGTGGTCCATAGATACAATGGAATATTACTCAGCCATCAGAAAGGATGAATACCCAACTTTTACATCAACATGGATGGGACTGGAGGAGATGATGCTAAGTGAAATAAGTCACACAGAGAAAGTCAATTATCACTTGGTTTCACTTATTTGTGGAACGTAAGGAATAGCATGGAGGACATTAGGAGAAGGAAGGGAAAAACGAAGGAGGGGGCATCAGAGGGAGAGACGAACCATGAGAGACTATGGACTCTGAGAAACAAACTGAGGGTTCTAGAGGGGAGGGGGTTGGGGGGATGGGTTAGCCCGGTGATGGGTATTAGGGAGGGCACGTACTGCATGGAGCACTGGGTGTTATATGCAAACAATGAATCATGGATCACTACATCAAAAACTAATGATGTACTATATGCTGGTTAACTGAACGAAATAAAAAAAATTAAAAAAAAGAATAGTGATCAAGGTGTATTTGTCCAAAAGATAAAAGAATTATAGGCAATATCTTTATTATCAAGTATTATCTACTTACTATTATTATCTATTTGTTAGTAATATCTAATAAATCACTTAACCACTCTTTATACAGTTCTCAGCACTAGTGGAGGAGGGGCTGACATAGAATGTTACTAATTTGTGTGGTTGGTTTAGCTTAAGTGCAGAAAGAAACACCACAACACATTCTCTACTGCAGATGGGGAGGTGTGAATCTTTGTTCTTTTGTGCTGTTCTTCATAAACGTTGACCTCGCCATAATGCTGAGTACTCGTATAGTTTTCAAAGGACATTCACATTTATTCTCATTTCATTGTTTTTTTTTTAAAGTGTTTGTTTATTTATTTATATTTTTATTTGAGTATCCTTGACACAGTGTTATGTTAGTTTCAGGTATACAACACAGTGATCCAACAGGTTTATACACTATGCCATTCTCATCACAAATGTTACCATTGGTCACCATAGAACACTATCATGATAACATTGACCGTATTCCCTATGCTGTGTCATCATCTCTGCGATTTATTGTTTCCATAACTGGAAGCCTGTACCTCCTATTCCCCTTCACCCATTTTCCACATCCCCCCTCCCCTCTGGCAACCATCATTTGTTCTCTGTATTTATAGGTCTGATTCATTCTCTACAAAAAGACTGGAGAAGGTGAATTGTTTGCACAGTTTAAGTGTCTTGCTCAAGGTTGGGCAATGAATTTATGATGAGTTGGGATATGAATGGAAACCTCTTAACCTTATGCTTTCAAATGCAGCAGCAGATCTCAAAAGTCTTAAATGGTCTTAAATGTCACTGATTGGGTACAGCTGTATGATACTGAATTTATTTATTTTTAGTTTTTATTTAAATTCCTGTTAGTTAACATACAGTGTAATATTAGTTTCAGGTATACAATTTAGTGATTCAGCATTTCCATATAACACCCGGGGACACGGAACTTTAATGTGTAGTCTGTGGTTTGTTCTAGGACCTCTCTGCCTGGTACATTTTAAAGGCATCCCAACAAATATCCTCAGGAATAAAGCTTTGATGTCCATTTCAGTATTATTTACTCTCTATGAAGTAAGTAATTGGTGTCTCACAGAGATGTATACATATTGAATTATTTTTTTTTGTAAAAATGATGTACGCCTTTTGGATTATCCAAACTGACTTTATAATTTTTAATACAAAATATAATTTCATTTTTCTATTAAATAATTTCTTATGGAGATCAACAATGTTCAAAATGGCTGATTAGCAAAATAGCTAGTGGACTATTTTAGAATATTTGCATAGGGTAACATAATGTTTTCCTCTCCAAAGGTGAGGTAAGTATATAAATGCATTTATCACTTAGGGTGAAGAGCTACTCAGCATGACCTTCCTTGAGCTTCATGTTATAACAAAACAAATGGGATTGCTAGTTAATGAAGAAGAGCAGTGTTGCAGAAAAACTACTAACCTTTACTTCTCTCCCTCTTTCCCTTCCTTCCTGTTTCTTCGTTCTGTTCATCCATCCATCCATCTGTCCTTCTAGCTAATCCTTTCTTTGGTATTTGCATTTTGTCTTGCTTTCTTCCTTTCTGAAATTCATTAAAAAAACTTGTTGGTAATACTTGCAATTCTGACAAACTTCTGATGTTACACATTAAAGAAATGGAAGTCCTACATAAAAAGAGAATATTCTCAGGAAACAAACTGAGGATTGCTGGAGTGGTGGGGGGTGAGAGGGATGGGGTGGCTGGTTGATAGACATTGGGAGGGTATGTGCTATGGTGAGTGCTGTGAATTGTGCAAGACGGTTGAATCACAGATCTGTACTTCTGAAACAAATAATGCAATATATGTTAAGAAAAAAAAAGAAGATAGCAGGAGGGGAAGAATGAAGGGGGGGAAATCGGAGGGGGAGACGAACCATGAGAGATGATGGATTCTGAAAAACAAACTGGGGGTTCTAGAGGGAAGGGGGTTGGGGGGATGGGTTAGCCTGGTGATGGGTATTAAAGAGGGCACGTTCTGCGTGGAGCACTGGGTGTTATGCACAAACAATGAATCATGGAACACTACATCAAAAACTAATGATGTAATGTATGGTGATTAACATAACAATAAAAAATTTAAAGAATAAAAAAAAAGAGAATATTCTGGGAAACCTTAGGTTAATTTAAAGTAGACAGAGATACGCCACTTCAGAAGAAGCTGGTTAAACAATTTTACACAATGCATTCTGAAACTACAAGAGGAAGGTGGAGATATATAGAATTTTCTACTGACCTGACCATGAAACTATTTATATTTCTCATAACAGTATCTAAAAAAACACCAACTGGGAAAATGCAAGTCTATTAAATCAAGCTTATTCATTGCATGATGCAAATGCTTTGTTTTTTTGTTTTTGTTTTTTTGATTTTGGGGGTAGGGGCAGAGAGAGAGGACAGAGAGAACCTCAAGCAGGCTCCATGCTTGAGCATAGAACTTTATGCAGGGCTCAGTCTCACGATCGCGAAATCATGACCTGGGCCGAAACCAAGAGTCAGATGCTTAACTGACAGAGCCACCCAGGTGCCCTGACAATTTTTTATACTGGAATTTTCATTGTCTAATAAACATGTTCATGTTTTCCTTAATGGTTTTGGCTTTATCAGTTTCTTCTGGTGTTTCCAACAAACCTTCCTTTGCATTAATTTGAAATCATTCATTCTATCTGCTGCAGAAATTGTTAAGACTATCTTAACTTCATCAAATATTGTACCATTTATATGTTCAAAATATACTGTTTCACTTGATTATTTGTATCTTAAATTGTATATTTTTAAACAATTGATTTTGAAATAATTATAGATTCACAGGAAGTTGTAAAAAAAAAATACAAGGATGTCTCATGTGCTTTTCACCAATTTCCCCAGTGGTAACACCTTGCATAGCTACTGTACAATATCAAAATGAGGAAATTGGCATTGGTACAACCCACAGAGCTTATTCAGATTTTACGAGTACAAGTCTCTGCCATCTTATCCCCTATGTGGATTCATGTAATCACCACCACAGTCAGGATAAAGAGCTGTTCTACCTTCACAGGCTCTCTGTGCTACCCCTTCATAGCCAGGCATACCTCTCCCCATTTTCTTCCTAATAATTTGCCGCCACTCTTCTCCATTTCTATAATTGAATATTTTGAGAATTTTACATAAATGGAACCATACAGCATGGAACCTTCTGAGATTGGCTTTTTTCACTCAGCATGATTCCCCTGAAATCCATCTGCATTGTATGTATCAAGAGCTCACTCATTTTATTATTGAGTAGTATTCCATGGTATGGATGTACCATGGATTGTTTAGTCATTTTTTGAAGGACATTTGGGTTATTTCAAGTTTGGACTTTTAAGAATAAAGCTGATATAAACACTCCTATATAGGTTTTTGTGTGAACATAAGTCTTCTCTTAAAAAAAAAAAAGTCTTCTCTTGTCTGTGATAAATGCCCAGAGTGTAACTGTTGGTACATATGATAGTTTAGTATTTTAAGAAATTTCCAAATTGTTATCCTGCATGGCTGTACCATGTTATATTTCCACCAGCAACCAATGAGTGATCCAGCTCCTTTACATCCTCAGCAGCATTCGGTGTTGTCACCATGTTTTATTTCCACCATTCTGATAGATGATACCTTGTTTTGGTTTCCTATTTCCCTAATGGTTAATGATGTTGAACATCTTTTCCTGCACGTTAGTTGCCATCTTCTTTGGTGAACTATTTGTTTTTCTAATTTTCTAATTGGGTTTTTTTTTTTTTTTTACTATTGAGGTTTGAGGGTACTTTATATATTTTAAACTTGAGATACAATTTTGTCAAATGGATGGTTTGTAAATCTTATTTCTATCTGTCTTGTAACTCATTTTCTTATCCTCTTTACAGAGTTTTTGGCAGAGCAAAAGTTTTTAATTTGGCAGATGTCCAATTAAATTGTATTTTAATTGTAATATTATTACTTTTAAAAAACTTCACTTGACACAATGTACCTTCTTAATTTTGCCAAAGATTATTCTTGCTTATTACAAAGCATTTTAAAAAGTACAATTTTTAAAACCCTATAAATTCTATTCAAATTAGCCATCATTAGCATTTTGGGGAATAGTCTCAATCTCTCTCTGCATATATTCATATACATGTGAAACAGAGAAGTAATTTACAAGAATAATATATAACTTTAAAAAGCATTAAATTCATTTTTATTCAAATTCAAAAGACAGGAAACCAAAATGAAAATATGACATATGTTGAGTTTTAGATAAGTTTTCATTTGCATCAGGGAATTTTAGTTCTTATGAGATCCCTTTACAAATAAGAAAAAGGTCATGAAAAAAATTAATGTTTAGTATTATAGTTGACCCTTGAACAACATGGGTTTGAACTGCCTGGGTCTACTTATACATGCCTTTTTAATAGTACTGTACTGTAAATGTATTTTCTCTTCCTTATCATTTTTTAAAGATTTTATTTATTTATTTATTTGAGAGTGAGAGAGAGAGAGCACGAGCAGGGTGAGGGGCAGAGGGAGAAGCAGACTCCCCACTGATCAGGGAGCCCGATGTGGGGCTTGATCCTGCGGATGCTTAACCGACTGAGCCACTAAGGCACCCCTAATATTTTCTTTTCTCTAGCTTACTTTGTTGTAGAAATAGAGTATATAAAATATATAACATTCACATTGACTGTGTATGTTATTACTAAGGCTTCTGGTCAACAGTAGGCTATTAGTAGTTCAGTTTTGGGGAAGTCCAGAGTTATATGCAGACAGCTCAGAGGGTTGGTGTCCCTAACCTCCATATTGTTCAAGAGTCAACTGTATTTTCTTTAATTATAGGTTTCAGTTTTACTATATTGATTGGCTCCATTCTATGAAGGTAATCATCCTTTTTATACATCCTCTTACTTATCTTTCTCCTGAATTTCTATTTTTATAACTTTATGTAAAACTGATAATACCTTTACAATGTGTTTAATCTGTGCTATAACTATAATACCCCCGGTGAGTCACCTGGCTTCTCTTTGGCAGCTCTGCAGTAATCTGTTTTGTGAAACTGTTGCTCCCCTGATCCTTCCACACACTGGATGTAGTCAGTTCAGTCAAATGCCAGTGGGTATGCTGATTTTTCTTACCTGGCCTTCACTTTTAGGGCATCTGTACACTTCCCAAGTCTGCACAGCATAGCCCTCTCTTACAATGTGTTTGTCTCTCTGTCTTTTCCAGACCTCCAATCCTCACTCTGTGCCACATTTTGAAACTGAGGCTGTCTCTTGGTGAAAGGGAGATAATATTGCTTAACTCACTCCTGCAGCATTTTTTAATATTGGTAATCCAGGTCCCCCCTCCAACCCATTCTTCCTACAGCCCTTTGGCCATGAAGTCTAGGGCATGTGGCTTGTTACTTAGAGATGGGGTGAATTGTACCATGAAAGTAGGAGAGTCTGGAGACAGGTGCACATAAGCAAGGCTTCCATAAGCAAGTGTTTTGTCTGCTCTTGTTAGGTTTTGTCCCCCAAGCCAGCAATTTAATTTATTAATTAAGTATCCTCTTTTTATATATTACACCTCATTAATTTATTCTTTCATTTATTTTCATGATTTCATTCCTTGTTTTTTTCCTTTGGATTCCTTTGTTGGTTTTGTTTTTCCGTTTTTTTGAAATGAGTATTTAATAGATTTATTTTCATTCTTTCATTTTTACTGATAAATGTTTAGTACTATGGTGTTTCTCTTGATCATTGTTTTAAATGTATCCCATAGATTTGCATGTGCAATGCTATTTTATGATTATTAACAGAAATTTTGTTGTTTCAGTTTGTATTTCTTCTGTTGCCCAAGAGTTGTTTAATAGGTTTTTAATATCCAGGGTAAAATACCGTTTTTATTTTAGTTTTTATTAATACTTTCTAAATTTATTGCATTGTGATGAGAAGTGTTTCTTGTAATATTTCTACATTATGCAACTTCACTGATGTTTTCCTTGTAGCCTAGCATATGATACATTTTTGTGAATGTTTCATGAGTATGTAACTTCTAAAGTGCAATATATAACCTATGTGGTCTTCTAATTGTATTGCTTAAGTATTCTGTCTCCTTACATCTTTTTGTTCATTTCACCTGTCTTGCTGAGAGTGGTGTATGAATGTCTCCTCTTATTAGTGTGTTATGTTTCTATGTCTCTTTGAACCTCTTGTACTTTTTGCATCATAGGGTGATTGCTCTATTACTTAGTGTATGAATATTTCTAAGCATTATATCACTATAGTGAATTACAGCTTTTAGTGTTAAGAAGTACTTTTCTTTGGGACGTCTGGGTGGCTCAGTGGGTTAAGCCTCTGCTTTTGGCTCAGGTCATGATCTCAGGGTCCTGGGATCGAGCCCTGGGTATCCAGCCCTGGGTGGGGCTCCCTGCTCAGCCTGGAGTCTGCTTCTCCCTCTTCCTCTTCTCCCTTTCTCTCTCCCTTTACCCCTACCCCTGCTCATGCTCTGTCTCTCTCTCAAATAAACAAACAAAATCTTTTTTTTGATATTTATTTGTGAGAGAGACAGACAGAGATAGTGAGAGAGAGCACGAGCAGGAGGAGAGGGAGAAGCAGGCTCCCTGCCAAGCAGTAGCCGGATGCAGGACTCGATCCCAGGACCCTGGGATCACGACCTGAGCCAAAGGCAGACGCTTAACTGACTGAGCCACCCAGGCGCCCTAAATAAAATCTTTAAAAAAAGGGAAACGTGCCTTTCTTCATCACATTTAGTGCTTTTGGCTTAAATTCGACTTTGATATCTGGATTGCTACTTCTATTTTCTTATTGTTTCTATATTCTTGGGATTCCTTCCTCCATCTACTTTTAGCATATGGAATCCCTTTGTTTTAGGTCCTCTCTTGTATACAGCGTATAGTTGGGTTTTGTCTTGCAAACCAAATAGAAAATTGACTTCTTTCCTTGCTCTGCCTCTGATGGTATCCCTGAAATCATAAAAACATCTCCTTTGTGAAATTCCTGCTGAGTTCCCTGCAGGGTCTCCTGAACGTGGCACATGGTCTCCAGGGACAAGGAACACTTACTCAGCGTTGTTATTTCTCTATTGCCCCTAGTTGTTACGTGTGAGCTGTCCCTGCACTGGAGTTGAAAGTGTGTGCAGGGCTCCTTCTAATGGTGTTTAGCCCCTCCCCTCAGTTTGACAAGGGAAACAGGCCACTAACTTTAATATTTTATGCTTTTCTAATAGCTCCATTCCTACCACAGAGGTAGGTATCCAGCGTGGTGAGGGTGGTATTCTCGATGCCGGTGCCTCCCTCCATTTCCAGCTCTCTCTCTCCTCCTCTCCACAGTCCCTTAGGATTGAAAGTCATCAGGCTATGATTTCTTTTTTCCCCCAAAATTCTATCTTTCTCTTAGCCGTGGGCAGCAACTTCATGGTCTGGACTTCACAGGAGAAAGAAGTAACTTCTTTATATATTTGGAGACACTCTCTGACCAGATTGCTGTAGGCATGCATTCTTTAAATGGTAAAGTAATTTAAAAACTCCTCTTTTGCAAAGCCTGGTTTGCAACTCAATTGCCCTGCCCACAACTCAAGCAAAAATTTAATTTGACAGTTAAAGCTGAAAAATGACTTCACTGATACAGAACCCAGTATCTGCTCTTTCCCTGAGCACTAAAATACTTGATTTCAAAGGACAATGAGCTTCACCAGAACTTGAAAATATGTTCTTAAAAACTGTACACTTATCTCCATCGCTGGTGTTAAGTGTGGCACGTTGTGCCAGCTATTCTGCTGTAGCTGGTCAAGCCATTCGTATGCGAGTAGGTCCTTTTTCACTCTGTCACCATTGTCACCATTCTGGCTCAAGTGTTCAGGGAAGTCATGGTTTCCAGGAAAAATTGTTAAAGTGCTCTTCTGGGACAACTTAGTGTGAGTCAGCGAAGCACTGTTGTGAAAGATTGGTGGCTACTTGTAATAGTTGATAGCTTTGCGTTTGCCACTGATTTATTCAGGAGTGAAGGTATGGCCATTGCTGCATTACCCCTAATATGAAGAGATGATGTGGGGTGCAGAGGCTCCATGTTAACCATGAAGACATCAGGATTAATTGTGTTAATCACATCTAACATCAAAATCAAAGCTTTTAAAATGTATCATTTTGAGGAAATGTGTCCTCCTTCCTGTTTGAAACTAAACTCGGCATTCATACCAGGGAACTGGGTTGAATTCTCCCGTCTAGTGGATGCATGATAGTGGAGTGACGATGTGTTTTCTTTTTCTTTTTATTATTATGTTATATTAATCACCATACATTACATCATCAGTTTTTGACATAGTGTTCCATGATTCATTGTTTGCATATAACACCCAGTGCTCCATTCAATACGTGCCCTCCTTAATACCCATCACCAGACTCACCCCTCCCCCACCCTCCCCTCTAGAACTCTCAGTTTGTTTCTCAGAGTCCATCATCTCTCATGGTTCGTCTCCTCCTCCCATTTCCCCCCCCTTCATTCTTCCCCTCCTGCTATCTTCTTCTTCTTCTTCTTCTTTTTTAACATATAATGTATTATTTGTTTCAGAGGTACAGGTCTGTGATTCAACAGTCTTACACAATTCACAATGCTAACCATAGCACATACCCTCCCCAATGTCTTTTCTTTTTTTTTTTTAAAGATTTTATTTATTTATTTGACAGAGAGAGACAGCGAGAGAGAGAACACAATGTCTTTTCTAAGCAACACTCATGGCTTTTCACAAAATCACCATATTCAAATCTTTAATGACACTGCGCATAAAGATGATAAGAGTTTAGCAGAAGAATTAGGAAAACCACTTAATCATTTCCACTTCAGTATTTTTAAGCTGATGGGCTCCATTTTATTCCTGAAACTACGCACATCCCCTTTAGTCTGGGCAAGTTTCAATTTCTATACCAATGAATCAGTTAACTAGTTATCCACGTAACTAAACATTAAAACCACATTTCTTAAATGAGAATCGGTGCTAAGGATTTAGTTAACATAGAACATTTGTAGATCTTATTTATTTATTTTTGAATTTTTTTAGAGGGGGAGAGAGTGAGTGTGCACGCAAGCAGTGAGGGGAGGGGAAGAAGGAGAAAGAGAGAAAGAATCTTAAGCAGGCTCTATGCCCAGTATATAACCTAATAGGGGGCTTGATCTCAAGACCCTGAGATCATGACCTGAGCTGAAATCAATAGAAGCTTAACCCACTGAGCCACACAGGTGCCCCCGCACATTTACAGACCTTAAAGACAGCTCTCCCAAAAGCTGAAAGCATCATACTACCGGTTAAATGTTGCTGAAACAAGACATTTATTTGTGTATTTGTGTTAGTGTGATGACCTGGTTCTATTACATTATCTCCTTGTCACTAAGAAGATTCTATCAATCATATCCATTTGTATGGAAGATTGAAACTTCTACAGAATGTTTAACCTAAAAGAAACTTGAGGAATAAACACTATACTTTTGGAAAGGCCACTCTATCGATTTAAAAGGTTTAATGATCCCTTACATGTGTGTAAGGTCTATTAGCACTGTTAGGAATTACATGGGCACAGGGGAAGGAAGAAGTTTCCGTGACAGATTGTATGGACTAATGAATCTGTAATTTTTTTTGTTCTGAGAAAACAGACTAATACTGACATCATTTGAGTCTACTTATAAATCATTCATAAATTTATTCATTCACAAATTTATTCATGTTACTATTTAACCTTTTAATTTAAGATAGCTATTAAAGATCAAGTAGATTCTATAGACTGAAAAAAGAAAACATTATCAAAGCATTGCCATAACACTAATTTTTGAGTACAGCATAAGTTATATGGTTGAGAATTCAGTAAAAAAAAAACCCACAAACAAAATGTGTCATTATTCCATCTGAAAAATCAAGGTTGAGATTTCTTCTAAAACATACTTGAAGTTGTATAGTTTTCATGGTTTTGTCTAATCTAATGTATCTTAATAAGGCATGAATTTAGAAGGAGTTTAGGATAGTCTGCTGCTTTATTTAATATTGTGAAAAACTGACATGACCACAGCCATTTTAAAATAGGGCTGGAGCAGTCAGTGCAGAGAAACTGCCCTTCTTGTCCTGGTCTGAAAGGAGCCAAAACCTTTGGGTTGGGCAAACCAGCAATTGTGTACAGCAGTTATTTGAGAAGTCAACAGGGGAACAGACATCATGGTCACAAAATTCAAAGTTCTGGAATTTCTGAAGATAAAATCAGAAGACAATCAATGCATAATCCAGAGTAGTTTAGCTTGTAAACCCCATAGAAGAAATTTTTTTTTCTTTCTCTCATATAATTGCCCCTTCCTTTTTCTCATTAAAACCCCTTGCTTTTACCCTACAAATGGAAATACTATTTAGGTATGTACCTGAACGCATGTTCCCCAAATTATAACTCTTTAATCCCAAATAAGTTGTGGCTTGCCTCTCCCTGTGTCTCTTTTCCTCAGGCTGACAGGAGAGAGTGACTGAGGGTGACTTAATTACTTGTCCCTGTTCAGGCATCACCCATAACTCCACAACTACACCAACACTAATTAGGCATGGCTTTTAAAGCACCATTAGTTCAATCACTAACTTAAAATTTGCGAGTTCAGCCAAAGGCTATATTTTTTCAAGACAAAATATTTTTAAAAAATTAATGTATTCTGTTACCCCCAAAATTCAGAGTTAGGTAAATTATTTGTAAGATCTCATAGGGCCACAGATGTCCATTGACAGATGAATGGATAAAGAAGATGTGATACACACACACACACACACACACACACACACACATACACATACCCACACATACATATGTGTGTGTGTATATATGTATATATGTGTGTGTATATATATGTATATATATGTGTATATACATATATATATATATATATATATATATGCGCGATGGAATATTACTCAACCATCAAAAAGAATGAAATCTTACCATTTACAATGATTTTGCTAAGCAAAATAAGTCAGTCAGAGAAAGATAAATACTATATAATTACACTCATATGTGGAATTTAAGAAACAAAACAGATGAACATAGGGGAAGGGAAGGAAAAATAAAATAAGATGAAAACAGAGAGGGAGGCAAACCATAAGAGATGCTGAACTCTAGGAAACAAACAGAGGGCTGCTGGAGGGGAGGTGGGTGAGAGGATGGGGTAACTGGGTGATGGGCATTAAGGAGGGCACTTGATATAATGAGAAATGAGCACTTGGTGTTATATGTAACTGATGAATTACTAAATTCTACCTCAGAAACTAATAATACAGTATATGTTAACTAAGCTAAATTTAAAGAATTAAAAAAAAAAAGAACTCATAGGGCCAGATTTCTAGGCAACGAGTGACTGCATTAGAGAATTTGGGGATTTAAGAGAATAACCCTTTATTTTTGGTGCCCAGTAATTTAGAAATAAGAGGTAACACGAGTGCTCGTTTATTGCCATGCTCTGGACTAGTAAGTCCTTTCCATGTATTCATTCATGGGATCTTAGAAATACCTTGGAAAGGTAAGCACTGTTGCTATCTTGAGTTTCCAGATGAGAAAACTGGGATTGAAAGAGAGCAAATAATTTGGTCAAAATCATAATTGAGCAGTTGGGACCCAAAGTCATCTCATTCTAAGATTACTTTTCCTTAAATATTGGTTGTCTAGACTCTCTTTTCCATTCATCAGCCAGAATGAACTGTCAAGAATGAAAATATGATCGTATTATTTCACTGTTACCCCTGAAAGTCTTCCCGTTTCCCTTGAAATCCCCCACCCTTTTCATGAGCTACATCCGTCTTCCTCTTCCATCTCCTGAAGGCACCTCCTCCTGATTACACCCTCCTGGCATGTTGTATTTTCTAGTTATTTCATACTCTTTCCTCCCTCCTCCTAGAATACTCCCCACACTTCAGTCTTTTTAACTCTTCACTCTAACTCCTAGTCCTCTGACCAGTCTCAGCTAACACTTTATTTACTCCCAGGGCCTTTTGGAAATCTACACTTGTTTTGAAAGTTTCACACCATACTTGTACTCCCCTTTCATGGTATATAATACATATACACGTATATGATATATAATATATATAACTCTTCCTTTAATATATAATAGTATAAAATATATTACAAATATTAGGCTTATTTAATAATTGTGTTCTTTATTATAATGAAAATTCACTTTGGGCAGGGTCAATATCTATCTTGTGATTACTGATTTTGCTATGCCTATCACAGCACCAGGCTATATAAATATATCTTGAATGGCTTAATCATATAGGTCTGACATTAGTGTTAATTAGTGTTGAATATAGTGATGAGTGTAAGGATTAAATGTATCAAATAAATGTGAACCTCAGCATGAATGTGCTGTAAGTAAGACTGTCCCATTCAATTTTGTATTCTCAGTGCCCACCACAATAACAATGGGCCAATAACGGATACTAGATTAAATATTTTTGGATGAAGATGAACACATTGAATGGTTGAGCATGACCTAACCAACATGTACGTAAATATTTTCTTGGGCAAAACGGTAATGATCATAAGTATCCTAGTTTTTTTGTCTGAAGTAAAGACAAAATGAGAGAAGAGATGTAAAGTCATAACAAAAATACTTGAGAGATAAAAACAATATTTTTATGAGAAAAATAGTCACATGTAAACATTTGATAACATTTACCCACTAAACATGTAAGTATTTTATCTGCTACATGAATTGCTATTGGAAATATATCTGGAGAGAAGAAATTTCGTTTCTTTTTATATTCACGTTTATATTCTTGCGGGCTCAGCCTCTTCTTTTATGGTCTATCCTTGGAGTATTTACTTGAAATGTTACATCTTACATTTTTTTTAAATTAAATTAAATTTTATTTTATTTTATATATAGAGAGAGCATGACCACGTGGGGGGAGTGGAGGAGGAGGGGCAGATGGAGAGGGAGAGAGAGAATCTTAAGCAGGCTCCATGCTTAGCGTGGAGCCCGACATGGGGCTCAATATCATGACCCTGACATCATGACCTGAGCTGAAATCAAGAGTCAGACACTTAACCGACTGGGTCACCCAGGAACGAGCTTTGCATATTCATATATTTCATTCCTTTTATTATCTGGTAATGTAGTACAACCATACAATGGAATATTATTTACCCTTAAGTGGATGGGTAATAAAAAGGGAGGAAATTCTCATATTCTATGACAGGGATGAACTTTGAGTGCATTATGGAAGTGAAATAAGCCAGCCACAAAAATACAAATACTGTATGATGCTGGTTATGGAAGATATCTGGACTAGTCAGATTAATGGAAACAGAAGGTAGAATGGTAGTTGCCAGGGGCTTGTGGGAAGGGCATATGGGGAGTTTCTTTTTCACTGACTATAGAGTTTCAATTTTCTAAGATGAAAAAGTTCTGGAGATGGTTGCACAACAATGTGAGTACATGTAACACTATAGCACTGTATACTGTAGAAATGGTTAAGGTGGTAAATTTTATTTTTTTAAAATTTTATGTTACATATATTTTTTTACCATAATAAAATATAAAAACAAGTGAGAAATAAGTAAAAAGTAGCTTAAATATTTTTAAATTGTCTAAAAGATATGTAAAAATAGCCCATAATCACTATTTAAAATAATTTAAAATATGTGGTGTTTCCTTTGGAATCAATTATTTTTCTAAATGTTTCCTTTGTTATCGTTCTATCAAGATGAGATGTAAATTTCTTCAAGTGTTTATTGCAAACACTGGTTTTTACAATCTGGACTTGTGCTTTTACTAGCTCCATAGGGTTTAGAAGTGGTATAAAACCAAGCATTATTGATATTCTGTGTAAAGAAAGAATCAGCCTAAGAAAAACTCTGTTCTCAATTTATTATTCTTTTAATGAATACTTTTAAGGTATTTTCATGATTAGAGGTAAAGAATCTTGCTGTAAATAATCTAAGGAATGCTGAAGTAGAGAGTAGAAGATGACAGGTAATCTTTTTTTTTTTTTTAAATTTTTTTTTCGATTTTATTTATTTGAGAGAGAGAGACAGAGATAGTGAGAGAGCACAAGTGGGGAGGAGAGGAAGAAGCAGGCTCCCCACAGAGCAGGGAGCCCGATGCGGGACTCGATCCCAGAACCCCGGGATCATGACCTGAGCCGAAGGCAGACGCTTAACCGACTGAGCCACCCAGGCGCCCGATGACAGGTAATCTTAACCCTCCTATTAAATACCTGCTTCCCTCCCCGTCACCAGTCTCTCTCCCCACCATGTCCCCTTCCATATTCCCAAAGTCACAAGATCAGTACCATTTTAATATCTTTGTTTCACACATAGATATATAAGAGAGTCATGAAGGTTTTTCAATTTGATGCTTTTATAAACATTTTTGTATCATATATACTTTTATATATATTTTTTATACATTATCCGTCTATTGCTTAAGAAAAAATCCCCAATCTGGGCAAAGGATATACATGTAACATTCAGTTCCTATTGCCTCTTTCCTCCTAAGAAAGATTATAACCATTTATATTTCCATAAGTATATACGAATTAAGTCTATTGTCTCATAAACACCTCAACTAAAGGTATTATTAATCTCTAAACATTTGGCAATCTTAGATGCATAAATGGCATCTCATTATTTATTTATTTATTTATTTATTTATTTATTTAGAATGTCTTTGTCTAATGATGATTGACAATTGATGTCTATTTTCCTATTTTTCTTTAGGGTGTTCATATTTTTCTTATTGATTTGTAAGAAGTTTTTACAACTCAAATGTATCATCCTTTTGTTGTATGTATTGCAAGCATTTCTCCAGAGTTCCATTTGTCTTACTTACAGCTTTCCCATGAGATCGTTTGCCAAACAGATATTTACCTTTTCATATATCAGGTTAGTTTTATCAATCATTTCCCTTGTGGAGTCGGGCCTTGGTGTCATGTTCAGAAAGATTTTTCTTATTCGAAGATGGTTGTGCCCCTATATTCTCCTTTCTTTTCTATACTAAAATACTCTTATATTTTCTTTTGATACTATTTTTTAAAATAACCTGGTGCTACAAAGTGAGGCTTGGAAAAACACGGCAGCCGGGTTCTCCTACTGTAGCTCTTGGTTTGTGCTCCCAGTTACTGATTTTCAAATTTCAGGATTGTCCTGGGCTTGTGAGAGAAAAATCTGTCTACCTACTTTTCATTGCTGCCGCAGTGGGTCTGAAGAGGGAGGGGCGGGGGCTAACAGATGGGGTAATTTCCACGTCTGTATTTTGTAGGAGATGGCTCTGCCTCTGAACACTTCTCTATATTTTGTCTTACTTTTATATTTAATTGATTGCAGTGGGATTTGGGAAGCCCAGATTCATGGGTTCATTTTGGTATCTTTTCTTTTTTCCACATTGTGCGGTGGGTGATTGTTCAGCAAATCATTCTTTTTTTTTTTAAAGATGTTATTTATTTATTTGACACAGAGAGAGAGAGAGAGAGCACAAGCAGGGGGAGCAGCAAAGGGAGAGGGAGAAACAGGCTCCGTGCTGAGCAGGGAGCCAGATGCGATAAGGGGCTGGATCCCAGGACTGTGAGATCATGACCTGAGCGAAAGGCAGACACTTACCTGACTGAGCCACCCAGGCACCCCCAGCAAATCATTCTTGCAGTGCATACTCAAGTCCCCATTCCACCTGCTTTCAATAACAGCTCCCTGACCAGCAAGCAGGAGTGAGGTAGAGGGAGAGCACAAAAATTTCGTCCACTGGCCTCTGTTACTCGACAGCACTTCCTTAGGCCACTAGATGCCTGTCAAACCAGAAGCCCACCCCTCTGGCCAAAGTCCTGCGCTAGCAAATAGGCCTCTTTCACAGAAAGACTTGGGGTGTGTTTCAGTCTGCTGTCTGTGCAGTGCAACGTCCTGGGAGTGGTAGCCTGCCTAGAACTGTCTCTCTGGTTGTTAGAGTCCCATGGGACCCAGGAAGACAGCTCCCCTGGCCTCCGAGTCAGGCAAAAAAAGGGGCATCCCATCAGCCGTAGCTGCAAAAATCAGGATATCAGATATGTTTAAAAGCTCCCTTCCGGGAGATACTGGTGCCCTGGAGCATGGCAGAGGGAGAGCGTGAAGATGGTGATTGTCAGCCATAGCAAGGCAGAGGGGGACCATAAAGATGGTGCCTGTAGGAAACAAAACAAAACAAAACAAAACAAAAACCCCAAAAGATGGCACCTTCCAGCTATTGCAAGGCAGAATAAAAGTGCAAAGGTGGCACCCACCAGTCTCTGCTCCCAAAAGAGTTTTCCAGCTGGCTCTTAGATGTGTGGGTAGATGTGTGTGTAGATGTGTGTGTATTAAACTAGATGCCTGCCACGGGCCAATGCTTTATTATAATTAAGTGAGATTTTCCACTTAAAATCTGAGTAGAATCAGCCACCTCTGAGCTGGGCCTGGGGCAGGGGAGTATGAGTGGGGAGAGGATTTTAAGAGTCATTCCTCAGGGACGCCTGGGTGGCTCAGTCGTTAAGCATCTGCCTTCAGCTCAGGTCATGATCCCAGGGTCCTGGGATCGAGCCCCGCATTGGGCTCCCTGCTCAGCGGAGAGCCTGCTTCTCCCTCTCTCACTCTCCCTGCTTGTGTTCCCTCTCTTGCTGTGTCTCTCTCTGTCAAATAAATAAATAAAATCTTAAAAAAAAAAAAAGAGTCATTCCTCAGACAGCTACAGTGTTGTGGATGTGGGTGGACATGACCCTATTGGTTTTCAAAGCTAGATGTTTTGAGGGGCTCATTTCTCGGGTGCAGGTCTTAAACATTGTCCAGTGTTGTTCAAACCCTTCACTCCTCAGGGGGAAGCTCCAAGTTTTGAATTCCTTCCCGATTGTGGGATCTACGTGGAGTGGGGTCTATGGGGAGAGATTGTGTCCCAGCCTCTCCTAATTACTTTGATGTGGTTTTCTTCTAGTTTGCCCAAAGTATAGTCATTGCTCAGTTCGCCTTTAGGGTTTTTTTCAAAAGAAATTGTTCATATGTAACTATAGACTCAGTATGTCCATGGGAGGTGAGCTTAGGATCTTCCTGTGTTGCCATCTTGAACAGGAACCTCCATCTATTCACTTTGTGTCTTTGTAGATTTATCTATTCTGGATTTTTAATAAAGGAATTGTATAATATTTTACTTTTAGTGTCTGGCTTCTTCCCACTTAGCATAATGGTTTTGAGATTCATCTACATTATTACACATATCAGTACTTCATTCCTTTTTGTGGCTGAATAATATTTCTTTGTAAATATATATGACAATCTATTTATCCATTTCCCCATTCATGGACATTTGGGTTCTTTATGCCTTTTGGCTACAGTAAATAGTTTATTAAGGTCTATGTATTTTTTAAAGATATAATTCCCTTAAAAACTTTGAGGACTTCCTGTGTATCTGTATAATACACTCCATTCGACAAAACACATAGCCAAATATCCTTATGAGAGAGGACCTTATTTACCTTCAGCCACATGTGATATTAATTTGGGACAATAAATTAATGATTCTTAGAAGCCATCTTGAAAAGCCAAATTGATATATGAAGCATATTCTTGTATATAACTTGGGTCCAGTACATAACTTGGGTCCCTTTTTTAAAAACTTCTGTAACTCTTCCTTTCAAATTTTCATCCACAATCCCCTTAAGATCCTTTGGGCTTTTGTCTACTGCCTGGTCCTAAGATATTACCATACCATTTTGGTGTTTTATGGTAGGACTCTACTTCCAGATACCAAATTCTGTCCCAGAATCTACTACTGTGTAACAAACTACCCCCAAATATAATGGATTAAAATATTAATCACATTACTGCATCTAATGATTTTGAGAGTTAGAAATTCAGAGAGGGCTTAGGTGATTATCCTCCTCTACATGGGATGAATTGGGGTCGCTTGGTGGTGCTCAGCTGATGGCCAGTCTGGTCTTAGTGGTTTTAGTTGTCCAACCATAACCACTATCTAATCCAGATATTTTCAGTACCCATGATGGAAATGCCATTCCTACTCCCCTCTGCTGCCAACTGCTGGACGCCGCTAATTTACTTTCTGTTTCTATGGATTTGCCCATTCTGCACATTGTATATATGTGGAAACGTACCACTGTGGTTCATTTCCATAATTTTAATCCCTGTACATGTATTGAGGCTTGTTTTATGGTCCAACTGTTACTGAACACGAGTTAGGCTGCCCTTCGCTTGAAAGACCAATAGTCAAGAGACGAGTTTTGATTGGAAAGGAATATGAATTTTATTCAGGAGGCCAGTCACTTGGGAAGAAGGCAGACTATTGTCCAAAAGCCATTTTTTTGCGTGGCCCAGAGATTTTAATGGGTTTAATCAGTTAAGGGAGCGCAGTGGTCTGTGAAATTTCTTGATTTCAGGCAGACTCGATGATGCCAGCTACAGAGTTATCTCAGTGCTCCGGGTTGTGCAAGAAGTGCTAGTTCCTTTGTACCTGGGTAGTTCAGCCGGTTGAGCGTCTGCCTTCAGCTCAGGTCATGATCCCAGGGTCCTGGGATAGGGCCCCATGTTGGGCTCCCGTCTCAGTGGGGAGTCCTGCTTCTCACTCGCCCTCTGCCTGCCACTCTCCCTGCTCGTTCTCTCTGTCTGTCAAATAAATAAATAAAATCTTTTTTAAAAAAGAGTTTCTTATGGTTTGTCACCATTTATTTAAAAGAAATGGGCTTTCTTTGGGAACAGAAGGAGTATTCCTCATCTTCCTGCCAAATATTCAGAAAAAAACACAGAAGAAACAAAATTATGACAAGAAGCAGCTTTTGTTTTTGTTCTTCCCCAAAAGTTGAGGGGCTTCACCAATATATGTAGGCCAGGTGGCGTTACAATAAAAAAAAACCCCATCCTTTTCTTAGTCATGGGCTTCTGGCTATATTCTTTCCGTTTATTCAAAATATGGCCCAATGGGCTGTTTGGTGAGACAGAGATAGAAGCTGCCATTGTACACACATTTAACACAATACAACCCTCCCACAGCAAAAGATCTGTTCCTAATTCCAAGTACAGTGCCCATTATTCAAGTCCCTTTTAGTTTCTCCCCAAAGCCAGGCCTTCCTCATGGGAAAAAGCAAGGACAATGAAATAAAAGCACCCAGTGCTTCACAAATGAGAAACATGCATCAGCATGCACTCCGATGGACTCACAGGTTCCAGAAGCTCATCAGCTTCCTCCAGGAACTTTTAAAGGAGTTTAACCAGTTAAGGGAGTGCAGTGGTTTTTGACAGGTCTTGCTTATGTGCAGACTCCATGATGCCAGCTACAGTTATCTTGGTGCTCAGACGTTGTGCAAGAAGTTCTGGTTCCTTGGTACCTGGGCGAGGTTGTGCGTGAAAGCCTGGTGACCTGCGAAGTGCTCTATTCTCTAGAAAAGCATGCATGATTTATAGATATACAGAGAAAGTTTAGTTCATCAATCATACAGGCTAAGAGTGCTTGCTAAAGGTGAAAGACTACTAGGTTGGCCAGAGGGGCTGAGGCGGCTTCACAGCCTATGGTGTATCCTGGAGAATGTTCCATGTGCCCTTGAGAAGAATGTGTGTTCTGCTGTTTGGGGTCTGGAAGAGTGTTCCATGTTCAGACTACTTGGTTTATAGTGTTGTTGAAGTGTCCTACTTCCTATTTGATATTCAGTCTAGTTGCTGTATTCATTATTGCAAGGGTGATATTGAAGTCTCCTGTTATTATTGCTGAATTGTCTATTTCTCTCATCAATCTGTCAGCTTTTGCTGCATGTATTTTATATATTCTTGTGGATTTAATTTGCATTTCCCTAACGGCTAATGGCATTGAATATCATTTCCATATTTTATCCATATTTTTCAAATTACCCAAGAGTAACATGAATTACTTTTGTAATCTGAAAAAAAATTATTTTATAAAAATAAAAGTGACTTTTCTAATAACAGTTACAGTTTTAGAATTGTAAATACAATTCTTACATAGTATCTTCTGAAAGGCAAGTACCCAATAGTATTTGAAAAAGTCAGCTTTATTTCTAGTTCTTTATGTCAAAAATGTTTTTAAAAATACTTTTAAAAAGTTTAAATAGCTAGTTTGTATGAGATGGAAAGCACTAAATCTGACTACCTATATGAACCATTGTTTCAAAAATAATATATACCAGGTCAGTTCAGCAAAAGAATTGAAACATTAAACATAAGCAATTAAATATTTTTTTAACCCAAATTATATGCTGAGTTTCTCTGACAGTTTTCTCAAAAAGGTATAATTAAGTCTGACATAGGACACTTGAGAAATTTGAATTCTCCCCTCAATAATGAGAAAAAGCAAAAAGTTTAAACTTTGCGCATTTATTTGAGTATGCAAAAAGAACTTGTTAGCATTAAAATTTTTGAAGAAATGTTTCCACAATTTTAATTTTTTTTCCAAAAATGTAAATTGCCTAGGTGAAAATATCCCAGGAAGATAGGCCCCTCCCCACAACTTCCTTTGTTTCTGAGGAAATTTTGTCACTTCACAATACTTGTATTTATATTCAATTGAAAATTACTATTAATCATGATAACATTTAACAAATTTATTTTAGGGTCATTAAGTGATATTTGTTACTAGACATCTGCCCTCAAGCAAATGACAATTTCTCAACATCTATGAATCAAAGAGATAAAAGTAATTAACTTTTGGTTCAGGGAAAGTAGATTAAATTACAGATAAGTTTTAAAAAGGTTAAAACATGCTCCTAGATTTTCGACATGTATGTAATACAGGAAAAACAATGTTGAAGTAAAGACATTTGAAATAAATTAAACATAAAGATAATTTGAGAAGAAAATAAACTTGAATTACAGTTTGCCACTCTTTTGATTGGGGATATTTATCATAATCTTTTCAAGTAAATAAGAAATAAATTTATTTATTTTTTATTTTATTTTTTAAAGACTTTATTTATTTATTTGACAGAGAGAGACAGCGAGAGAGGAAACACAAGCAGAGGGAGTGGGTGAGGGAGAAGCAGCCTTCCTGCCGAGCAGGGAGCCCGTTGCGGGGCTCTATCCCAGAACCCTGGGACCATGACCCAAGCCAAAGGCAGACTCTTAACAACTGAGCCACTCAGGTGCCCCAAAGTAAATAAGAAATAAATTTAATATCCTACTAATTTTGTCAGTTTTTATTTTTTTATCAACTTTACTTTTTTAATTTATGTATCACTAGTAAGTAGCTTAGTTAGCAGTTGGAACAGATATTTCTAAATTGGAGTGTCATCAATTTGGATTTTTTTTTTAATATTTTATTTATTTATTTGACAGAGAGAGAGGGAACACAAGCAGGGGAAGTGGCAGGCAGAGGGAGAAGCAGGCTTCTCACCGAGCAGGGAGCCCGATGCGGGGCTCGATCCCAGGACCCTGGGATCATGACCTGAACCGAAGGCAGCCGCTTAAGTGACTGAGCCACCCAGGCGCCCCATCAGTTTGGATTTTGACCAGAACTGCGGCTCTTGTTTGGCTTGAATGAAGACAGTACTTTCCAAAAGCTTCATCCTCACCGCCTGTTCTGGGACAATATGAAAAGTGCTAGAATTGAAAGAGGATTTCTTGTACAACGATTTTCTTTAGTTCATATTATGAAAAATTTGTTCAAAATATAAAGACTCTCTTTAGTGCTATACTACACTTGTTTTTTTTGAGGTAAAATAGGAGAATTCGGATAAGTGAATGCATATAATTTATCAGGAGGTAAAGGAGTTTGTTTTATGCCAGGAGGGAGGTTAAAGTCATACACTTTGGTGACTAACGGAACTGGTCCAAATTCTAGCTCCGCCATTTGCTGTGTCACCTTGATGTCACTTACTCCTCTGTCCTTCAGCTTCCTCTTTCAGCGGTCACAGACTATATAGCTCATAGCGCTCTGGTGAGGAGAAAGAGAGAGAGGACAGATCTGCAAACTCTTTAATGTAGGGCCTGGCATATGGTAACTGCTTAATATATATTATATTATTTATTACACAAAATGTGTATTATGAAATAATGTGTGTATATATATAAATTATAAATTACGTATCTCATGTATATAATATATTTCAGACATATTAGCTCTTAAAATCGTTTCTAGGTGACCACCACTTCCAGAGTACGGACTGGCATTGACTTTGGCTGCGGGAATGCACGTCTGTAGCTGCGCGTTTTTACCTTATTCACCACTGCCCGTGTCATCAGTAACTTCCACAAATCTTTATGGATATTTACAAAACAGTTTGAGCTTCCTTCACCATCTCAGAAAGTTGTGGACTGAACGTTTGTGCCCCCGCCCCCGAAAAAGCATAAATTGAAATCTTAACCCCCAATGTCATGGTGTTAAGAGGCAGGGCCTCTGTGAGGTGATTAGGTCATGAGGGTGGAGCCCTCATGGTTGAGATTAGTGTGCTTATAAAAGGAAGCCTGGAGAGCTCTCTCACCCTCTTTTGCCACGTGAGGGTATAGAGAGAGGGTGGCTGTTTTCATTTTCCAAATTGTTCACACTTCCTTGTACATGAAGGGTCACGTACAAACTCCTTAACCATTAATTCAAGGTTCTTGCTAATGACGTCTCCACATAATGTGGCACTTTATAATTCTTCCCTTATGCAAACCTTCCAATCTAACTGGACTGGTATGTTTATGTTTTCATAGTCTCAGCCTGGATTTGCTTTTCGTTACAACTTTATACATTCTCCTCCCTTCATGTAGAATTTCTTCTTATATGTAATTATTCCTTATGCATATAGACCTTTCCTTCTATGTAGCCATACTTGCTTTCTACACCTTGAACTTTCCTACTGTAAACTATGCAACAGATCGTTTTCTCAAACTTAAACTTAAAAAAAAGCAGGTCAAGCGGGCAAAGAAACAACACCTATCATTTTTACCACTAATTTGAGTATTGTCACAACCTTCCTCATTTGTTTACTCATCTTTTAAAATGTGTCCACTGCTTGAATACATTCAGGTTCCTTCATGGTAGGGGACATGTTTTATTTTTCCCACAGTGCATAGCTGGGTGTTTTCCTCCAAAATAAATGCCTTATGGATTTTTTTTTTTTAAAGTTTAAAAAAAAATTAAATTCTCAGGCACAGGTACTGTAAAATGTGGATGGGCACCCCTCCAATGATCTCTTGGAAACACGCAGCTGTGGTACTCATGCGGAATGTTTTCTGTATCTTGTAAAAGCATTTTCTTACACATGGTGCCCGTGGACCCCACCATCGCCGTCCCCACCCTGCATCTGCAGCTGCATCTGCGCCTGCATCCTTGCGATCATCTCCTGCATGCGGCGAAGCTCTGCTTCCTTCTCCAACAGGATCTGGTCTTTATTCATGTCATCGTTTTCCACTTTTAACCTGCCGCCTCTTTTGAGCCTCTCGGAACGGAAGTTTTCATAGTGAAGGTCCTGGGTCACCTCCTGGAGATCCTGCATGTGGGTGATGAGCATCGTCCGCAGCTTCAGAAAGTCGTTGTGCTCCGGGTTCTCCACCTCCACAACGCCCCATGGGTAGAGGCGGCCTCTGACCTTCTTGCCCTTGGCTTCAATCAACTGATTGGATCCAACCACAGAGAACGGGATACTGGCCTTGAGAAGTCTAGTCTGCTCTTTAAAGTCCTCATCTTCATCTGATTCTGCATCAGGTAAGTGATAGATTTTGATGCTATGTTCTTCAATCTCATCCAGAATCCTTTTCTTCAAGCACTCCCGTTCCTTCAGGGTGAGGGTGTCGGCTTTGGCAATGACAGGCACAATGTTCACCTTATTGTGTATCGCTTTCATAAATGCGACGTCTAAAGGCTTGAGTCCATGTCCAAAGGGTGAGATAAAGTAAAAGCAGCAGTGCACCCTGTTATCGATGATGTGCCGCCTGTTTAAACCACTCTCGTCATGCAGGTACCGTTCAAACTGCTCATCGATGTAGGAGATGATGGTCTTAAAACAATCCCTGCAGTTGATGGCGTCCCCATAGCCAGGTGTGTCCACCACTGTCAGGCGCAGCTTGACCCCTCGCTCCTCAATCTCCACAGTTGAAGCCTCAATCTGGACAGTTCTTTCAATTTTCTCTGCAGCTCCGGGTATGATTCTTTCTGGGTAGAGATCAGTCAGGAACAGGCTGTTTATGAGAGTTGATTTTCCTAGCCCTGATTCACCGACCACCATTAGTGTGAACTCAAAACCTTTTTTCACTGATTTTCGGTGAACTTGATTGGGAAGATTTGCAAATCCAACATAGCCAGGAGTTTCTGGATTTATAAACTGAGTTGGTTGTTGCTTAGACATCTTCAGTGAAGTTTTCTTGATCGCCGACCAGCCGAGGAACAGGCGTCTACCGACCTGCCTTATGGATTTTTAATTGGTTGATGCCTCCAGAGGTTTCTATAAAAATCTATAATTGCTTCGTATGCTCTATCATATTCTGCACTAATGTTTCATTATTTATTTATTTGTTCATTGGGTCAACAAGTGTTGTGAGCACCTAATATGTGGCACACGGTGAATGATAAAAGACAAATATTTTGAAATAGTGGCTCTCAAATTTTAGAGTTAGGAGGCTTGCTAAAACATGGATTGCTGAGTTCTACCCTAGAATTTCTGATTCCTCAGGTGTGGGGCAGGGCCCCGGAACTGCATCTTAAACAACATCCTAAGTGGCTCTGAGGCCATTTATCTGGGGGTCCTGCTTGGAGACCTCTCCTAACACATTACACTGAGTAGTGTAAATAATTCTAGAAAACATTCTCAAAACAGTGCTGGTGATCATATTTATAATGAGATTGAAATGGAGCTCCACAGTAAACATTAGTAGCCACACAAAATAACCAAATACAGATTTCAAAATACATTCCAAAATAATGAAATGAGCCAAATATCTTAAAGATGAGAGCTAATTACATAGAATTGTTCTCATTACCTAGGAAATGAAATATCTTAGATGTTTTTAATAATTATGATAAGAATGATGGGATAGCCCTGAGTTTTTAACAATGTTAACAGATAAAGTCAATATAAGGAGAATAGGTTATGTAATCCTGGAAAAGCAAGGTTTTCAAAGTAGATCCTTTCAGGGGAAGAACAGGTTATTAAATAAAATAAAATGAAATAAGATAAAATAAAATGAAATAAAATAAAATAGAAAATAAAAATAAATAGAAAAAGAAAGGAAAAACCACAATGATGCCATGTCAATGGCAGGAACTTAAAAATGGTTTTATCGATGTAAAAATTAGAGTTCTCTTTTTTTTGTTAAAGTTTTTATTTATTTATTTGACAGAAAGATAGAGAGAGAGCACAAGTAGGCAGAGAGGCAGGCAGAGGGAGAGGATGAAGCAGGCTCCCCGCCGAGCGAGGAGCCTGACGTGGGACTCGATCCCAGGATCCTGGGACCACAACCTGAGCCGAAGGCAGCCACTCAACTGACTGAATCACCCAGGTGCCCCTAAAAATTAGAGTTCTCTTATACACAGGGCCCAATCAGATTAAATGAGCCTGAGATTTGAATCATCTTGGGTTATGCATAGTTCTCATGTGCAAACCAAGAATCAATTGATCAACAGCCCAGAGCTGTCTAAAATATTCCTTCTAAATTTCATGAGATTATTGAACTCTTAGGATAGTAGGGAATGAATTATTGCTGTGTTAACTGTAACCACAGAAAACTGTAAGAATAAGAGAATGAGCAAGGATGGGAATATATGTCCAAATGAAGCAACAATTTTAAATCAATGGTATTAGCACTTTTGTGACCTTTTTGAGTAGAGTAGTAAGTTTTCTTATTGGGACACATCTCTGGGTGCATGCTGCCCACTTCCATGAAGAAGGCCACAAGCGTACTACCAAATGGTCAAATAACATCTCATATCCTTGGAACTGTGGAGATTCATGGGCAGTGAATCCCCACAGTTGACATAGCCACATCTCGTCAAATGATACATATGCAATTAAGACAGGATGTATACATGTATACAATGACAGGAAGAGCAAAGGCAGGGTGAGGAGAGACAAGCAGCTAACCGTTGGAAGGCTTAGAGGAGAGAATGGTCAGGTCCTGGCAAGGCTGCTCCTTGGCTAACTAAACTAACCCTAGTAGGCCAAGTCTGTATGAACTCTCACTCCATTACAGCCCTTCCCTCCTGTGTTGGCAGCTCAGCATTCCTGTGCTGGCACTCTCCTTCCTTCTACAAAATCATCTCATGGCAGGTTTGGGTGACATGAATAGAGAATGTCTATCTGGCTCATGGGTTTTAGTGCATTGTTGAACACAGAAGGAGAACACGAAGCATCTTATTGGCTTTTCAGTTGCTGATAAGCAAGCCCTCTTGAAGTCATACTTCATAGGCTCCCAATTACAACTTTGAATAGGATATGTGGGTTTTGAGAAAAATCTGAGAAAAACTAAACACATTAGCAAACCTGGAGGTCATGAGCTGCTTCACCTCTTAAGTCTCCCCAGTTCTGATTTCTTCTTCTAATTTCTTCTTCCTTTATCTTCATTCTGTGCCTCCTCTTTAGCACACAATTCTGGTAGTAATTAGGAGATCTGAGTTGTATTTTATTTGTTGGAATTGAACCTGGAGGTGAATAAATCTAATTAAAGTTACCATTGAATGCTCACACAACTTCATGCCCCAGATCAAGATAAACAGAGGCTTTGCCAGAGGAACATCTAAATCTGCTGCAACAATTGTCAGCTGCCTTCACAAGGTCTTTCTTGGCAGAATGATGTGTTCAACAGCAATGCCATTAACCTCATAATAATTACCTCTCCACTTATGGGAAGGCACCCTGTGAGAAAGCTTATTCCAAGAACATTAGAATGAGAACATTAGAATTAAAGAACATGTGGGGCTGGGGGATGTAGGAATGGGAGATTAAGCTAGATTCTGTCAGTCCTCCAAATAGGTATGAGTGATGGCTGAGATTAAGCCGTGACTGACCTGTGGTATTGTCGACAGTGATATTCTATCCAGAAGTTCACAGAGCATCAGCTGCTGTTCCCTGCTTCTGTATCTTAACACAAAATGAGGGATACTTCACAGAGCTAGCAGGGCAGTTACAACCTATGGATTTAAATAATGGCCCTTTAAAAGAATAAGGAAAAATGTAAAATAATTCTTTAAGAAAAGAGAAAGTGCCGTGGAGGAAAAAAATGGGATTTATTGTCAGTTATGAGTGAGTTTGAATCTTAGCTCTACTTTCTTCTACTGGGAGTCTTTACCTCCCTCATTATACTAGTGAGCAGGCTTGAACAACTTCAGAAGAGGTTTCAATACCCCTTTCCTTCAAAACATCATTCTGAAAAGGAATGTGGAGAATCTCCCTAGATTTTTCTTTTTTTTTCTTTCTTTTTTGTTAGTTTCCTGAATTTTCTTTCTAGTTTCTATAATCCCTTCACAACACACAAAAGATAGAGGGAAATAAACAAAAACATCCAGTTAGAGAAATCCATGATTCCATGCAATCAGTGTTCCATGATGCAGATGGAATCTCATATGATGTTAAAAAAGTGGTAGCATTTGGGAGTGATTATGGGAGTGATACTCCAGGAAAGAAAAGTCTAGGTGGAGGGACCAGCATATCTGTGAAAGGCACACAGACATCAAGGAATAGAGCATATTGGGGACACAGTGAAATTGTCAGTATTAAAGTCTAGAAAATGATGTAGATTTGGTGTCCCAGCATAGTCTTTTTAATGTCCAGGAATATATGTCTTTTTTGTTTGCTAGGGACAGAACTTAGAATTGAGATAGTTTATGTGAAAGGGGAATTAATTAGTTCACACAACTGGGAAGTCCAAGACTGGTTTCAAGTATGGCTGGTTCTACAGAATCAAATCATGGAATTAGAATCTGTCTTTCTTCCTTTTTTGACTATGTGGGGGTCTATTTATGGGCTAGCAGTTCTCTTTTCATTTAATGTACAAATTTATCCTTACGCTAACTCCGCACTTTTTTTTCCCAGCACTTTTTACTTAAAAATTGTTTTTTAATTTTAACTTCAGGATAGTTACCATATGGTGTTAGATTAGTTTCAGGTGTATGATAGAGCGATTCAACACTTCCATACAATGCCTGGTGCTCATCACAAGTGCCCTCCTTAATCCCCCCTTCCCCCCACCGACTTCCCCTCTGGTAACCATCAGTATGTTCTCTATAGTTAAGAGTCTGTTTCTTGGTTTGTCTCTCTCTCTTTTTTCCCCCCACGCTTGTTTGTTTTGTTTCTTAAATTCCACATATGAGTGAAATCATATGGTATTTGTCTTTCTTTGACTTATTTCTCTTAACAAAATATTCTCTAGCTCCACTCAAGTCATTGCAAATGGCAAGATTTTTTCTTTTTTATGGCTAATACCCCATTGTATATACATACCACATCTCTCTTGGTTATTACAGTTTTGTAGTAAGTTTGGAAATCAGGTGGCATATGGTATCGAATATTGTTACTTTTTTAAAAAGTGTTTTAGATATTTTTGATCTTCTGCACTGCCAAAAAAATTTTAGGGCCAGCTTTGTCAATCTCTACAAAGAACTTGCTGGGATTTTGTTATCTATTATACTGAAATTGTAGGTCAATTTGGATAGGACTGTCCTCTTAACAAACGAGATTTTCAGTAAATGAGCACATTCTACTTTTCTGTTTATTAAGATTTCTTGAATTGCTTTCAGAGAAATACCTGCAGGAAGCCAGTTAAATACCTATTTGAATGTATCCATGAAGAATATAAGTTTGTAGGCCTTGCCTGTTTGTTCCAGATTCAGGCTTAGTGAAGGAAAAAGTAGCTTTTTCTGGTCTTTCTAAAAACAGGTTTCAGTAAAGCAAGGAAGGAGGACCAGGGGAGACTAATCCTGCCGAATGGGGACTCTGAAGAAGGTGTTGGTAGTGTTTCAGAAAAGGGTAACAGCAGATGGGATGGAGTCAGAGAGTTGTGGGCATAAACTGGAAAGAAAAGTGCTGGGATTCAGGGGTAGATTAAAATATCATTTTCTTCAACGAGTTAAGTGGTTTTCAGGAGGAATTTGGCTAAGAAGAGGTTTTCCTTCAGTTCATTCCTTCTGAGGTTTTTACTTCTCATCTCCCAAAACGAGGGATTTTGGGGGCCAGTGTCTTTGGCACATCTCAGTAGTGTAGAAACAACTTCTGACCTCATAACACCTTAAAAAGTAAATTAAAAGTTCTGAATAGTAATTTTGTTTGCAACCTCCAAGTACAGGAGAATGTAAAGACAGTGTTTTATCTCAAATACAAGGTATCGTGCAAGAACATGAGTTTGAAGTGACATTGGACAGTACACTCGGGCTGGTAGGGGATTTCAGAAACGTTGCAGGGGAATGGCAAATAAACCCAGGTGAGTAATAGGAGCTTGTAGAACCAATCTTCTCCGTGGCTCCAAACTTAGATGTGACTGGACAATGTGGGAAGCTTTATTCAGCTCCTGATAGATCCTGGCTTCTGTGAACTTTTCTGAATTTAAAAAAAGTTTTCTTCACAAACATCTAATAAGTTTGGGAACCGAAATATTGTTTTGCAAGTTGTTTTTCCTCTTACTCTGGAACTTATTTTAAAATCTTCTTTAAATATACTTTTCTGAAGTAGAGTGACAGATGCATGAGAATTTACTATACTATTCACTTTATTCAGTCTCTCTTCTAAGGTACATGCGGTATACAATGTGTGAGCCTAGATTAGTTACTGCTTTTGAACCAGAAAATCACAGAAGCAAACCTGGAAAGATAGAGATGGTCAATGAGAAAAAAGGCAGGTGCAAACTTTTTGTATAAGTATGATCTCATAGTGGCTAAAATATATATGTATGTATAGTACCATACGGTACATATATAGGAAAATTATATATAAAATGTATGAAAGTTCTATATAACATATATGCATTTTATAAATGAATATAGTATATATACATATACATATTTAATATCAATCTATACAAATAGAAAAATATCTGGAAGGATATATGTTAAACTTTAATTTCTGGGTACAGTGGACTGAATGTTTGTGTCTCCCCTGAATTTGTATGTTGAAATCTTAACCCCCAGTGTAATGCATTAGGAAGTACCTTTAGGAGGTAATTAGATCATGAAGGTAGAGCCCTCACAGATAGGATTAGTGCTCTTACAAAAGGGACATCAGGGAACTCACTTCTTTCTACCACGTGAAGACACAAATCATCCATCTTCAAACCGCAAGAGAGCCCTTACCTGAACCCAACCATGCTGGCACCATGATATTGGACCTCCAGGCTCCAGAACTGGAGAAATAAATTTCTATTGTTGATAAGCCATGCAGTCTATGGTATTTTGTTATAGCAGCTGAAGCTGACTGAGACACCAGATATTAGGGTATAATTTCTCCTTTTCTCAAAAGTTTTTTCTAACTTAAAAAATATATTTTTACAAAAATGCTTTTTAAAAGAGTAAAAACCATTTAATTGTACAATTTAGTATTTTTTAAAAAAGAAATGTATGAAATTGACTGCAAAGCAAAAAGTAGTATTAGGAATTAAGGTCATTAAATAATGATCTTAAAATGTATAATTCAAGAGAAGTTATCATAATTCCAGCTTGTAACCTGAGAATATTGTTTCAAATGCACAAAGCAGAAATTGACAGAGTAGAAAGGAGAAATCTATAAATACACAGTCACAGCAGGAGATTTTAACACGTCTTTAATTAATGTCTTATTAACTAATTAATTTATCAACAGACCAAAAAATTTGAACAGCCAAACTAAAATGCCCGATCTCATGAAACTATATAGAAACCATTACCTAATAGTTAGGAAATATGCATTTTTTTCACATATGCATTAAACATTTATGAAAATTGACCACTGAACTCTACTGTGTCCAAAAAGTAAGTCTAAACATTTCTCATGAGTGGTATCATTTTAACCATGTTCTCTGATGACAGCACAATTAAGTCAGAAAGCAGGGAACAGAATCTTGGAATCTTAAAAAAAAATTGAAATTGGAGAATCTGTTATGTTGAAATATCTTTCACACACCTCACGCAATGCCTTACAAAGGATATCTTGGAGATTTCTGTAGAGTATTTCAAGGGAAATTTATAGTTTTATATACTTATATCAGAAAAGAGGAAATAACAATTAATGAGGTAAGCACACAATTTAAAAAGTTAAAAAATAAAGTAGAAGAAATAAAATAATTAAAGCAAAAACAGAAATTAATACAATAGGACTCAAATAATTAACTCCAAAGAAATAGTAAAGTCAGAAGTTGGTTCTTTTGGGGGAAGAAAAGATGCACAAACTTTGGCGTGATTGCTCAAGAAGAGGAAAAAGCTTAAATTAATAATACTGAAAATGAAAAAGAAGGCATAATTACTGTTGTAATGGAGATTAAAACTGTTAAGAGACTACTGTGAATAAGTTAATAGTTAAGTTAAATGAAATGGGCAAATTTCCTAGAAAAATGTAACTAATAAACTTATTTAAAAAACAGTAGAAAGTAAAAATATAGGTCTTATAGAAAGACCTATATCCATTAAATAAACTAAGTAGTTAAAAATCTACTCTCACAGATAATACAAAGCCCCATCGTTTTAGTACAGAATTCTATTAAACTTTCATGGAACAAATAATTGCATTTTTTAATTCAATTTTAATTGAAATATAGTTGGCATAGAATGTCACGTTAGTTTCAGGCATACAACATACTGATTTGATAAGTCTATACACTTTGTTGTGCTCACCACAAGTGTAGCTACCCCGTCTGTCCCCATACATTGCTATTACAATACCATTGACTATACCCCTATGCTGTGTCTTTCAGCCCATGACTTATTCATTCCATAACTAGAAGACTGTACCTCCCTCTTCCCTTCACCCATTTTGCCCATCCTATTACCTCCTTTCCTTCTGGCAACCATCAGTTTGTTCTCTGTATTTATAGGTCTGTTAATAATTGCATTCTTATACAAACTTTTCCAGAGAATAGAAAAGGAGGCAACTCTATCATCTTATGAGACTGCTATAACCTTGCTACCAAATGCTGAAAATAATAATACAAGGAAGGAAAATTCCAGGCCAAGCTTAGCACTCAATAAATGCCCTAAACTTCATAAAACACCAGTAAATCACATCTTAAAATTCATGCAATAAAAAAATTCTATGGAATGTTGTTAGAATTTGGCTTTTTATTTATATCCAATCCAGGAATCACTGAGCACCAGCTTAGGTAATCTCTGTTCCATGAGCTAGAAATGGAGTGGTAAACAGTATTTAGATGCTTCTTCCCCACAGGACCATGATTCTCAAATTGTGTCTTGTCTTACAAATTACTTTAGAGTCACAACTTAATAGTTAAACTTTTCTTGTTTCATACTTTGTTTCTCATGCTTCCTGCAGTATGTTCATATTATACATCTCCTTTCTCATTTCTCCCCACTGATTTAAAAGTTAACCATCTTAGTTTTTATTCTAGCAGCTCTTTGTGACTTTCAGATATATGCTTGCATACACATATCTCTACATCTATATCGACATATGTATGTATATACATAAATTATCAATATATGGCTTGCATTTCCCCATGTAAAAAAAAAGGAAAGTAACATGACAACATCCATGCTCTTCCCTCTACATTTTTATTTTTTGCTATTATGTAGGTTTTATGTTTGTGCTATTATGAAATTATTTACTTTTTATATTATGTGATCTTTATCAGGAGGTATCTTGGTATTTGTAATATTTAAACCAATTATCTACCTTAGTTTCTCATGGTTCCTTTGCTCTGCATCCTTGCCCTCCATCTTGGTCCTGCTGTCATCATACTCATGATATTACATCCCTTTATTGATTTCTATGACAAAATCCCACAAGAACCAAATATTTTGTGTAACATTTGAGATTTGCAGATGCTATGGAATGCCATACCAGTCTTCACCAGTTTGCTGACTGTACCCCCCCCTTGTTTCACTGAATTCCAAAGTCGATGCTCCCCGTACATGGCCCTCATGGCCACATGCAGACCTGGGAAGCTTTGTCCAGTTACTTGCATCTCCTCAGAAAACAATCATGACTACCTGGTCTTGCTTTTCCCAGGAACCCTGGAATCTTGATGAATAAAATTCTACCTGTACTACAGACAGGGACTCGGAAAATGTCACCTGGACTACCTATTTCATCCTCATAGTAACAATTTGAAGTGAATACTAGTTGCCTGCTTAAGGTTGAGTGGTGGGGGCAATATAAGAGGTCGGTGCATGGCCATAGAAATTTGAAAACAATGACAAAAGTCATTCTGCTTTTTATTATCACATACATTGGCACTTCTAAACTATCTCAGCAGCAAAAATAAAGTACACCTTCTGGGGCCAACCATTCCCCCTTCCCTGTTGTTGACAAGTCATAGGTAGGTACTTCTACTAACCCAGTTACACAGATGGGGAAACTGAGGCTTACACAGGATATTATTGCCCTCCAGGTCTTACAGATTATAAGGGAAAGTATTGGTATTTGTACCATGTATAGCTTACTCCAAAGTTCTTAACAAATATGCTATTGTGCTTACTTTTTGATAACAATCTTTAGTAGTTTGGCTTTTCTCTACCCCTTAATGAAGTGCCATTGAGACATTATCAGTGAAAAGCATTACAATCTGATCACACCTCTAATGAATTTTCACAGTCAATGATATTGCATCTGTATAATTCCCTAGGAAAGCTAGTTTCAACTCATTATTGTCAAGGACTATTGACCAATTAGTGCCAATTCAATCTAAATGTGTAACAGAGAAACTCAGGCCTTCCTGAACTCATAATGAACTCTGTGCGGCTCTTGCTAATAGCAAGACATCACTGGTCTCTACAAGAAGAAGCCAAGTTTGAAATCTGAACAGACTTAAAATATAGCAGCTGTCTATATTTTAAGAGAAAGCAAGCTATTTGCCAAATACCAGTCCATAATCTTCATGTTTCTGAAAGCAAAACATTCATTCCATTTTGAATGATCCACAAAGTTTTCTACAAATAAAACAGGAGCATCTTAGAAAGAGAAACTTACTTATATGTTATATGCCAAAAATTAAATCACATGAGATTGATTTTGTTTCATAGTGGTGGCACTAAGTATGACTTTAATAAATTCTTGTCACTTAAATTTTGCAAAACATAGACATTAACTGCTTAAATAAAACATTTCTTTCATGAATTTCACTAATAGTTGTCAGCTTTATTACCCATTAAGAATCATTAGGATGGTATAAGGGAAAGGCCCAGTTTTATTGTTCTGCATGTGGCTGTCCAATTTTCCCAACACCATTTGTTGAAGAGACTGTCTTTTTTCCACTGGACATTCTTTCCTGCTTTGTCGAAGATTAGTTGATCATAGAGTTGAGGGTCCATTTCTGGGCTCTCGATTCTGTTCCATTGATCTATGTGTCTGTTTTTGTGCCAGTACCATACTGTCTTGATGATGACAGCTTTGTAATAGAGCTTGAAGTCCGGAATTGTGATGCCACCAACTTTGCTTTTCTTTTTCAACATTCCTCTGGCTATTCTGGGTCTTTTCTGGTTCCATACAAATTTTAGGATTATTTGTTCCATTTCTTTGAAAAAAAAAAGATAATAGGAAGGGAAAAATGAAGGGGAGGAATCATAGGGGGAGACGAACCATGAGAGACTATGGACTCTGAAAAACAAACTGAGGGTTCTAGAGGGGAGGGGGGTAGGGGGATGGGTTAGCCTGGTGATGGGTATTAAAGAGGGCATGTTCTGCGTGGAGCACTGGGTGTTATATGCAAAAAAATGAATCATGGAACACTACATCAAAAACTAATGATGTAATGTATGGTGATTAACATAACATAATAAAATAAAATTAAAAAAAGAATCATTAGGATGACTGTCTTAATTGTTTATCTAATTCTTTATTCTATTGTGTTTCCACCTATGTCATAACATGGATGACTATTTTGCAGTAGAAAGTGCAAGAACTTTTGATTTCTAGAGACTTAATCCAAATCATCCCCTTGTACATGAACAAAGATAGGTAACTATGTTCATCTATCAGTTGAATGAAAGGATGATGGAAGTCACAGAAAGAAATATTATGAAAATTAAATATGATTTCAACACATTCAGTGTCTTAGATTTACCCCTGTATCAGTGTCCTAGGGCTCCTGTGACCAAGTACCACAAGCTGAGCTTCTTAAACAACGGGAATTTTATTTTCTCTCAGTTCTGGAGTCTAGATAAGGCATCGGCAGGGTGGTGCTCCCTCTGACGGCTCTAGGGATGGGTCCTTCCTTGCCCCTACCCAGCCTCTGGTGGCTCCTGGCAATCCTTGACATTCTTTGGCTTGTAGCTGCATCATCCTGCTCTCTGCCTCTGTCTTCACCTGGCATTCTTCCCTGTGTGTTTGTGTCTCTGTGTCTTCTCTTAAGAGGATACCAGTCATTGGATTTAGGACCCAGTCTAATCCATTATAACTTAATCTTAACTAATTCCATTGGCAAAGATACTGCTTCCAAATTAGGTCACATTCTGAGGTTCTGGGTGCATGTGTATCTTATGGGAAGACAACTACTGAACACACTCCACCTATCTAAATTCTTATTCTATTGTTTCCATCTATGTCATAACATGGGGGACTACTTTGCTGTGGAAAGTATAAGAACTTCAAGTGATAGAAACCTGGATTCAAACTCCCCCCTTGTATATGAACAAAGGCAGGTGTAAATATTTCTCTATCTGTAAATTAAAGGGAAGTAAGATGTAATTTATAAAAGTGTTATTAAAATTAAATATGGTACTCTGAAATCATGTGTGGTACTTGCTAGGTACTTCATAAATATTATTTTTTCATATTAACATTTAGAATTAGAATATTCTGCATTAAAATATTTATTAGAATGCTAAGTAATTAATAGACAGCCATAATCTTTGACAAACTTATGCCCTATGTAAATAATGACTATTTAGAAATGACACTGTTAAGAAGTCCTTCCTTATACAAAAAGCCACCTTTAATTATATGAACTATTACTAACTTTTCTGCCACAAAGGTTTTTATTGAGGAATTAAAACTCTGTAGTAATTTTTCTCTCATTAAATAATTAAAATTATAATCAATTATGTAACATTTCAAATGAAAACAACATTATATATCAGACAGAGACTTATGTAACAACTGGACTTGACAAATCTGGTTTAACATCTGTCTACATATGTTTTAATTCTTTTGTTTCAAGTTAGGAAAATAAAGCTTTACATGTGCAATTTAACACCACATTCCCATCAGCTCCCTTTCCTTCCATTTCTTAGTAACCAATAAAATGAAGAGGATGCTGTGTAGGTCACCAAGTCACAGTACTCCAGGGGTGATAGTAACCATACGCTATAATGTGTATAAAATTTATGTAGTCTATGTGTATTCTTTTAAAACAGAAATTGCTTTTAAAATGTATATTAATAGTTTTATATGTATGCTTTTCAAGTTTTTTTACTTCAAGTTAATTTGGACCTGTTATTTCAACAGCTTCACTGGTCTCCCCTGCAGGAAAGCCACATTGACTTGTCAGTTCCCTACTGAGGGACAATTGGATTGTTCCTTTTCCTCCTGCTCTTACAGCCAATTCTGTAGTGAACATCCTAATACTTTCTCCATTTCAATAAGTGTAGTTGTTTCGAGAACTACAATTGTTGCATTATTGGATAGTCACATCTTTAACTTTATGGATATTACTAAATTTCTTCCCAAATTAGATGTCCCAATTTATATACTCACTAGAATTATATGGCAATTCCCATTTCCAAAAACATTCTTGTCAACATTTGGTATTCTCAAACTGGCTTTATCAATCAGATGATTATAAAGTAGTAGTAGCCTTTGATCATCACAGGGGTTGAACATCTTTTCATATATTTATTGACAACTTAGTTTTCATGTTCTGTGGATTACCAGTTGTATCCTTTGAAAATATGTAAAATTTGGGTTATATTTTCTTGCCCTTATTTGTATGAGGCTTAAATATATGTGTCCTGTATAATATTTCTGTGTTGGTTCTCTGTTTTGCAAATATCTTTTTCCAGTCTGTGGGACATCTTTTCTGGTTTCCACCATAGTTTATGAGTCTTGATGTCTTATGGGCAAGTATCTTCTTATTTGGATTTTTCCTTTCAGCACTGACCTACTCTCTATTTTTCCTTGGAGACTAGAAGCCTATCCTTGTAAGAAACTGCTCGATGCTGAAATGGACAGATCATCTAAGCAAGAGATCAACAAGGAAATAAAGACTTTAAATGACACACTGGACCAAATGGACCTCACAGATATATTCAGAACATTCCATCCCAAAACAACAGAATACACATTCTTCTCTAGTGCCCACGGAACATTCTCCAGAACTGATCACATCCTAGGTCACAAATCAGGTCTCAACTGGTACCAAAAGATTGAGATCATTCCCTGCATATTTTCAGGTGACAATGCTTTGAGGCTAGAACTCAATCACAAGAGGAAAGTCAAAAAGAACTCAAATACATGGAGGCTAAAGAGCATCCTACTAAAGAATGAATGGGTCAACCAGGAAATTAAAGAAGAATTTAAAAAATTCATGGAAACCAATGAAAATGAAAACACAACTGTTCAAAATCTTTGGGATACAGCAAAGGCTGTCCTAAGAGGAAATTATATAGCAATACAAGCCTTCCTCAAGAAACAAGAAAGGTCTCAAATACATAACCTAACCCTACACTTAAAGGAGCTGGAGAAAGAACAGCAAATAAATCATAAGCCCAGCAGGAGAAGAGAAATAATAAAGATCAGAGCAGAAATCAATGAAATAGAAACCAAAAGACCAGTAGAACAGATCAACGAAACCAGGAACTGGTTCTTTGAAGGAATTAACAAGATTGATAAAGCCCTGGCCAGACTCATCAAAAAGAAAAGAGAAATGACCCAAATCAACAAAATCATGAATGAAAGAGGAGAGATCACAACCAACACCAAAGAAATACAAACAATGATAAGAACATATTATGAGTAACTATATGCCAGCAAATTAGATAACCTGGAAGAAATGGATGCATTCCTAAAGATGTATCAACTACCAAAACTGAACCAGGAAGAAATAGAAAACCTGAACAGACCTATAACCACTGAGGAAATTGAAGCAGTCATCAAAAATCTCCCAACAAACAAAAGCCCAGGGCCAGATGGCTTTCCAGGGGAATTCTACCAAACATTTAAAGAAGAATTAATACCTATTCTTCTGAAACTGTTCCAAAAAATAGAAATGGAAGGAAAACTTCCAAACTCGTTTTATGAGGCCACCATTACCTTGATCCCCAAATCGGACAAAGACCCCATCAAAAAGGAGAATTACAGACCAATATCCTTGATGAACATGGATGCGAAAATTCTCACCAAAATACTAGCCAATAGGATCCGACAGTACTTTCAAAGGATTATTCACCATGACCAAGTGGGCTTTATCCCTGGCCTGCAAGTTTGGTTCAACATCCACAAATCAATCAATGTGATACAATACATTAATAAAAGAAAGAACAAGAACCATATCATCCTCTCAAGAGATGCAGAAAAAGCATTTGGCAAATTAGAGCATCCTTTCTTGATCAAAACTCTTCAGAGTATAGGGATAGAGGGTACATACCTCAAGATCATAAAAGCCATCTATGAAAAATCCACAGCGAATATCATTCTCAATGGGGAAAAAACTGAGAACTTTTCCCTAAGGTCAGGAACACGGCAGGGATGTCCCCTATCACCACTGTTATTCAACATAGTATTAGAAGTCCTAGCCACAGCAATCAGACAACAAAAATAAATCAAAGGCATCCAAATCGGTAAAGAAGTCAAACTCTCACTCTTTGCCGATGATATGATACTTTATGTGGAAAACCCAAAGACTCTACCCCAAAACTGCTAGAACTCATACAGGAACTCAGTCAAGTGGCAGGATCTAAAATCAATGCACAGAAATCAGTGGCACTCCTATACACCAACAACAAGACAGAAGAAAGAGAAATTAAGGAGTTGATCCCATTTACAATTACACCCAAAACCATAAGATACCTAGGAATAAATCTAACCAAAGAGGCAAAGGATCTGTACTCAGAAAACTATAAAAGACTCATGAAAGAAATTGAGGAAGACACAAAGAAATGGAAAAATGTTCCATGCTCATGGATTGGAAGAAGAAATATTGTGAAGATGTCAATGCTACCTAGAGCAATCTACACATTCAATGCAATCCCCATCAAAATACCATCCACTTTTTTTCAAAGAAATGGAACAAATAATCCAAAAATTTGTATGGAACCAGAAAAGACCCCAAATAGCCAGAGAAATGTTGGAAAAGAAAAGCAAAGCTGGTGGCATCACAATTCCGGACTTCAAGCTCTATTACAAAGCTGTCATCATCAAGACAGTATGGTCCTGGCACAAAAACAGACACATAGATCAATGGAACAGAATAGAGAGCCCAGAAATGGACCCTCAACTCTATGGTCAACTAATCTTCAACTGGGTGGGGATGAAAGCCCAGTGCAGCCATCTGATTAGATTGAGCTGAGTAGTGCACCCTTTTTACTCATGTTTTGAGGTGATCTGGTTCTCACTTAATCTGGTTTCCAAACTCTGACTTCTGTTAAGTTTCTTACTGATCCTTTATTTCTCCTGGACTTTTCTTAAAAGCAAATGAGTTTCAGCACCTTCCCAAATTTGAGCTTAATTTTAAGTCTTTGCACAGCTTGAGGGTGGGGGATAGCTAATGGGAAGTGGTCAGTTGCATAGATGATGTGTAATTGGTCAACACAGATAATCTCTAAATGACTGAGGATTTAAAGCAAATCATTTCTGGGGCGCCTGGGTGGCTCAGTTGGTTAAGCAGCTGCCTTCGGCTCAGGTCGTGATCCCAGGGTCCTGGGATCGAGTCCCACATCGGGCTCCCTGCTCGGCGGGGAGCCTGCTTCTCCCTCTCCCACTCCCCCTGCTTGTGTTCCCTCTCTCACTGTGTCTCTCTCTGTCAAATAAATAAATAAAATCTTTAAAAAAAAAAAAGCAAATTATTTCTGTCCATGTAACTGAAAGGAAATAAAACTTAATTAAACACAGTCCTACAGTTAACTCTGCCTGCAACAGAATGAGGCACTTGCCTTGCTTCCTTTTCTCCTGGCTACATTAAATAACTTTGTTCTTAAAATAGACCAATTATCCCCCAAAGGATGCTAAATTAAAAACAAATGATTCTTTGCTGTTTTAATTATCCTGGAACTTGTATTTTGAGGAATAATCCTTCATGCATTTAGTCTCATCCACATTGAATTCTTGGTCAGAAGTGATAATAGAATATTTTGCAAGAAAAAAGCTGGGAAGTAATAGAGTTTAATCTTATTGTTTTGGCCTATTTGTAATGTTTTCAAATATAGAGTTCATGGATATTTATTAATGTCTGTTTTATTGTCTGGTAATTCCTGCTGTTGTTCACATCAAGAGATGAAGAAAATGAAAGAATCTGGAGGTAGCATGTTACTGTTTCACCTTGTATTGGAGCACCTAACAAAAATTAATGAATAGTGTGGTTTATTCAATTTCATTGCGGTCTAAAGCATTATTTTCATTAGAGTGTCCTTTTCGATCTTTGAAATGTGATAAATTCTCTCATAATGTGTCACTAGAACTTCTAAAGATTTTGAAATATTTTCCTGTGCCTCATATCTGTTTATATAAGTGACAATCACATGGCCTAATTTGAATTAACTTCTGAAAAAGAATCAATAACCAGAAAATGCAATATATTGATTTGACTGATTAACTAATTAATTTAATGATTTAACTATTCTCTTATTCATTCAGCAAGCACTCATTGAACTACTAATATAATACCTGGTATTTGCTACATACAGGGCAACTGAAAATAAAAAGACAGTAGCCAGGTTGATTAGGCACATATGTATCTCCCACTATCCAAATCTATTAAATTACACGGTTTTGACTGAAAGAGTTTACATGGCTATAGATATTTATATTTGATTACTGAATGACATTTAGGGGTGAGACATGCTTGCACAATAACAGAGATTGCTAAAAAATTATTTTATTTGCCCCAGTGTGCAACTATATACTTTAATTACATTACAACAAACTTTGCTCCTATACATTTATTTTTATTAGAGTGAAGAACAAATTTATAATTAATGGAGCCCAGGTTTTTAGATTGTACTTTTAGCTTGGTGGCTCTGATGGATTGACTTTTCCCATAGAAACACCCATGAAGTCAGGTAAAGGATGGAGAGATGTTCAATAGCACTGGGAACATCAATTGGTACTTTTCTAATCTTTTAAGAGAATGATGACTTTTTTAGGTCTATTCAAACTAAACAAACAAACAAAAAATCAAAGTTTTGTGACTTGTCTTAGGCCACAAAGACAGTAAGAAGAACAGCAAGGAGATGAATAGGGAAAGACTTTTATCTGCTCACTCTCTATTCCCCTAGGAGAGACAGAGGACTTGTATCAACCCCAAATCCTGCAGTTAACATTGTATGTGGATGATGTATTGGAGGTAGATAATTCCCCCTCTCTGCTTTCTTGTCACTTCTTTTTACTCTGAATCAGTACAGGGCAACTCCCAGGAATGCAACACATCCAAGTATCAAACAAGGCAAATAGTAACACCATGTATCCTGAGAAGCACAATGGAAATGAAGTGTGAATGACCATAGGAGGAATGTTGGTTGCAGAATACAATGAGGGGTATAGTTTCATTCACTAGTTCTACTCAGACTCTCTTAAATTACTTAGAAAGAAATTTACCTTTTACCATTCAATTAGTCAGGCAATAGAAAGGTAGAAAACCCTATCATAGTAGTAGAGCTACATTAAAGAAATGCCAGAAAGATATCAAAGATTTATTTAGAGGTTGTAGGCACAACTTGTCCTTTAGCAGAAGTGAAGCTGGGAGGGGCTTCTGCTTTCCATAATGGTACCATATAAAATTCAGAATACCTAGCCTGTTGAGAAAAGCAGATGAGCTGAGAGTGGGGGTGGGGGGTTGGGAGGACCTGTTTGAAGGCACAAGAGAGCTAAGCATATATTGAAAAACTACCTGCCAAAATTTGAGAGAGGACAGAAATTCAGAAAAGGGATCCCTGTTTCTCTGGGGTTATTTGCTGATTGCCCCCAATTAAAGAAATGTATGGATGAAATACTGACAGTGCTTTAGACAACTTTCAGGGCTGGGGTGCAAGGCTGATATTAGAAGCCTGAGTCCACCAATATGATAATGGGGGACATTGGTGAAAACTCAAGGCTTTTGAATGGAGATGCTGGGAGTTGCACCTTACAAATAAGAGCAAGAGGGTAAAGCAGACCTCACAGAGGCTGCACCCCTGCTTCACGTGGTCACGTCTGATAAGGGATCCTACATTGCTGGAACTCCAGTCCCTGGAAGAGGCACATGTAAATCATCTCTGGGAATTGTAAACTCTAAAAAGTAGAATCCCAATTCTACTTTTAAATTTGAAAAATAAAATAAATTAAGAACTCAGTTTACTGTGAAAACCTGTTTAGACAGATGAGAAAGGTAGATAGGTTGATAATTGATATAGATGATAACTAGCTAGCTAGAGAAATACCTGAGACAGAGTAAATGACATGTAGAATACAATGAGGAAGTCCAAAAGATGTCCAAGGAGTGAAATAGAAGCAATATTTGAAGTTATTGTGTCTGAGAATTTTATAAAACCAGAGGACAATCAATCATGGCTTAAAAAAGATCTACAAACAGTTTTCGTATGATAAATACAAAGTGAGTATGAGTCACATCTTGGTACATCATAATCATACTCCAGGAAAGCAAAAAGAAAATGTCAAACTCAAGAAAACATACATTTTCAATGTAACAAGATTTTTAGATCTACACCTGATATTTTGGTAACAGCTTTATTGAAATACATTCACATACCATATAATTTACCATTTAAAGCGTGTAATTCAATGCTTTTAAAATTTATATTCACAGGGTTGTCAACCATCAACCAAACTTTTGAATATTTTCATCACTCCAAAAAACAAACTTCATAGCCTTCAGCGTCAGTCCCAATCCTTCTTCCCCACTCCAGTCCTATGCAACGACTTTCTGTCTCTGTATGTTCCTATTCTGGAAATTTCATATAAATGGAATCATATAACATGTGTTCTTCTCCTACTGGCTTCTTTCACTTAGCAAAATGTTTAAAAAATTCATCCACATTGTCGCATGTATCATTATTTAACTTATTTTTGTGACCCAGTAATATTCCATTGTATGTATATGCAGGCATACCTTAAAGATATTGTGGGTTTTGTTCCAGACCATTGCAATAAAGCAAATATCACAATGAAGTGTCAGATCATTTTTTAAAACTTCCCAGTGCATATAAAAGTTATTTTTATATCACTATGCAGTCTATTAAGTGGTAATAACATTAAAAACAATAGTAAAAAAATAATGTGCATACCTTAAATATAAAACACTTCATTTTTAAAAAATGCTAACCATCATTGGAGCTTTCTGTGACTTGTAATCTTTTTTGCTGGTGGAAGGTCTTGCCCCCATGTTGATGGCTGCTGACTGACCAGGGTGGTGGCTGCTAAATGCTGGGGTGGCTGCAGCATTTTTTTAAAACAAGACAACAGTGGAGTTTGTTGCATCCAGTGACTCTTCCTTTTATGAATGATTCTTATGTACTATGCAGTGCTCTTTGATAGCATTTTACAGTAGAACTTTTTTTAAAATTGGAGTCCATCCTCTAACCCTGCCACTGATTTATCAACTAAGTTGATGTAATATTTTAAATTCTTCATTATCGTTTCAACAATCTTCACAGCATCTCCATCAGGAACAGATTCCATCTCAAGAAACCACTTTTTTGCTCATCCAAGAGAAGCAGCTCTTCAACCGTTCAATTGCAGCAATGTGGTCCCATCAACTTACCCCACTTCTAACTCCAGTTCTCTTACTGTTTCCACCACCTCTGACCATCTCTACTGGTGCCCTGAACCCCTCCAAGTCCTTCGTGAGTGTGGGAACCAACTTATTCCAAACTCCTGTGAATGTGGATATTTTGACCTCTTCCCATGAATCACAAATGTTATTAATGGCATCTAGAATGGTGAATCCTTTCCAAAAGGTTTTCTATTGACTTTGCCCAGATCCATCAGAGGAATCATTTTCTATGGCAGCTAGAGCCTTTCAAAAAATGTATTTCTGAAGAATAAGACTTGAGAGCCAAGATGCCCATCGACAGATGAATGGATAAAGAAGATGTGGTATATATACACAATGGAATATTATGCAGCCATCAAAAGGAATGAGATCTTGCCATTTGCAACGACGTGGATGGAACTGGAGGGTGTTATGCTGAGTGAAATAAGTCAATCAGAGAAAGACATGTATCACATGACCTCACTGATATGAGGAATTCTTAATCTCAGGAAACAAACTGAGTGTTACTGGAGTGGTTGGGGGTGGGAGGGATGGGGTGGCTGGGTGATAGACATTGGGGAGGGTATGTGCTACGGTGAGTGCTGTGAATTGTGCAAGACTGTTGAATCACAGATCTGTACTTCTGAAACAAATAACGCAACATATTTTAAGGAAAAAGAAAAAGAAGAAGATAACAGGAGAGGAAGAAAAGGGGAGTATGTCAGAGGAGGAGACGAATCATGAGAGATGATGGACTCTGAAAAACAAACTGAGGGTTCTAGAGGGGAGGGGGTAGGGGGATGGGTTAGCCTGGTGATGGGTATTGAGGAGGGCACGTTCTGCATGGAGCACTGGGTGTTATGAACAAACAATGAATCATGGAATACTGCACCAAAAACTAATGATGTAATATATGGTGATTAACATAACAATAAAAAAATTAAAAAAAAAAGAATAAGACTTGAAAGTTGAAATGACTCCTTGATTCATGGGCTGCAGAATGAATGTTGTGTCAACAGGCATGAAAACAACATTCATCTTGTTCATTTCCATCAGAGCTCTTGGGTGACCAGTTGCATTGTCAATGAGCAGCAATATTTTGAAAGGAACCCTTTTTTTCTCAGCACTAGGTCCCAACAGTGGGTTTAAAATATTTAGTAAACCATGTTATAAGCAGATGCTGTCACCCAGGCTTTGTTGAATAGATAGAGCATAATTCTTAAGGACCTAAGTAAGGGTTGAGCATTGGCTTCCCTTAGTCACCAACTGCATTAGCCCCTAACAAGACAGTCAACCTGTCTTTTGATGTTTTGAAGCCAGACATTGACTTCTCTCTAGCTATGAAAGTCCTAGATGGCATTTTCTTCCAATAGAAGCCTGTTTCATCTACGTTGAAAATCTGTTAATGTAACCACCCTCATGAATTATCTTAGCTCGACCTTCTGGATAACTTGCTGCAGCTTCTCCACAGCACTTTTGCTTCACCTTGCACAATTACGTTATAGAGATGGTTTCTTTCCTTAAACCTCAAGAACCAACCTCTGTCAGCTTAACAGTTTCCTTCTTCAGCTTCCTCACCTCTCTCAGTCTTTGCAGAATTAAAGAGAGTTAGGGCCTTGCTCTGGATTAGGCTTTGGCTTAAGGGAATTCTGTGGCTGGTTTGATCTTCTGTCCAGACCACTTAAACTTTCTCCATATCAGCAATAAGGTTGTTTTGCTTTCTTATCATTCATGTGTTCACTGGATTAGAACTTTTAATTTCCTTCAAGAATTTTTCCTTTGTATTCATAACTTGGCTAATGTTTGGTGCAAGAAGCCTCACTTTTGGCCTGTGTTGGCTTTTGACATGCCTTCTTCACTAAGTTTGATCATTTATATCTTTCTAAAAAAAGATTTTTATTTATTTATTAGAGAGTGAGGAGAGAGAGAGAGAGAGAATGAGCAGTGGGGAAGGGCAGAGGGAGTGGGAGAAGCAGGCTTCCTGCTCAGCCGGGAGCCCAATGCTGGACTCAACCCCAGGACCCTGGGATCATGACCTGAGCCAAAGGCAGATGCTTAAACAACTGAGCCACCCAGGTGCCCCAATCATTCCTATCTTTTGATTTAAAGTAAGAAACATGTGACTTTTCCTTTCACTTGAACACTTAGAAGCCATCGTAGGGTTATTCATTGGCTTAATGCCAATATTGTTGTGTCTCAGGGAATAGGGAGGATGAAGGAAAGGGAAAGAGATGGGGGGACAGCCAGTCGGTGGAACAGTTAGAACACACACATTTATTGATGAAATTTATCATCTTATAAGGGCACAGCTTGTGGCACCCCAAAACAATTCCAATAGTAGCAATAAATATCACTGATCATAGGGCATCATAACAAATATGATAATAATGAAAAAGTTGGAAATATTGCAAACAGTACCAAAACCTGACACAGAGACATGAAGTAAGCACATGCTATTGGAAAAATGGTAGCAGTAGACTTGCTTGAGACAGGGTTGCCACAAACCTTCAATATGTAAGAAACTCAATACCTGCAAAGTACAATAAAGTGAAGTACAGTAACTTGAGGTATGCCTCCTTGTGCCACATTTTGTTTATCCATTCATTAGTTGATGGCCATTTGGGTTGTTTCCATGTTCTGGCTATTACGATCAACACTGTTCTGAAACTGCAAATGTGAATATGAAATTGTTTACAAAGATTTGGGTGGACATATGTTTATCTTGGGTAGGTCCCTGAGAGTGGAATTGCTGGGTCAATGGTAACTGTATGTTTAATGTTTGGAAGAATTGCCAGACTATTTCCATAGCAGCTGCACCACTTACCTTCTCACCAGCAGTGCATGAGGATTTCTCTACATATTCACCAGTAGCCAATACTTGACATTATCTGTTTGATGTTTATGTGTGTCTGTTTGATTTTATTGCCATCCTAGAAAATATGAAGCAGGTTGTGAAATGCTGTCATCTTAACAAAGCTAATTAAGTCAGAAGTCAATGGAATGATAGATTTAAAGAAAATAACTGCCAACCTAGAAGTCTTTGCTTCGTGAAAAAGTACTTCAAAATTAATTTGAAACAAAGAGAAAATTTAAAAATTGATAGCAATAATGATCAGCACATCTCTACTAGGAGAACTAAATCCTGTTCTTCAGGCAGAAGGGAAATGTTCCCAGATGAAAACTCATATGTGCATGAATCTCTAAATTCCATACTGGAAGTCAGCTGATCCCAAAACTTTCTTTCCTTAGCACCTAATAGAACAAGAACACCCTATTTTCTTCAAATGGAAAAGATTCTTCATTTTTCCCCCTTGTTTGGAAGTAATACATTCAGCTTTTTTTCAGATATATTTTAGTGGTAGTTATATTCGGAAGCTTGGATTGTCACACTACTGGATGTTTACCCAAAGAATATGAAAAAAATAACTCAAAAGAATACATGAACCCCCATGTTTCTTGCAACAATATTTACAATATCACAATATGGAAGCAACCCAAGTGTCTGTTGATAAATTGATAAATGAGATGATAGATGTGTACACACACACACACACACACACACACACACACACACACACACAAGAATATTAGTCAGCCATAAAAAAGAATGAAATTTTGCCATTTACAGCCATATGAATGGAGCTAGAGAGTATTATCCTAAGTGAAATCAGTCAGAGAAAGACAATACCATATGATGTCACTCTTATGTGGAATTTAAGAAACAAACATAAATAAATAAAGGAGAAAAAAGAGACAAACCAAAATACAGACTCTTCACAATAGAGAACAAACTGATGGTTACCAGAGGGGAGGTGGATGGAGGGATGAGTGAAATAGATGAAAGGGATTAAGAATACACTTTTCTTGATGAGCACTGAGTAATATATAGAATTACTGAATCACTCTATTGTACACCTGAAACTAATATAACAGTGTATGTTAACTCTACTGGAATTAAAATAAAAAAGAAAAAAAGAAGAAAAGAAAACAAAAAAAGCTTGGATTGTACCTGTTGACAATGGGGAATTATTTCTAAAGACAATTCTGAATGCATTGTGGATTGCCGGGGAGTAAGAGAAGATACAGGGAGACCAATTAAGTCATTAGACATGTGGGAGGGGTTGTCACCAGATGAGAGGTGACATGGTCACTGTTAAGAGATGGGGACAATTGGATAGGACTGGGACATAAAGGGTTGGCAGGTTGGATGTGGGGGATAAGAATGAGGAAGGAGATAAGGAAACATGAAAGGAAATACTAGTCAGAAAGAAAGAGAACATAATAGAATAATTGTTTTCTAGGGAAGGAAATCAGTTCATGTTTGAAGATGTAGAATTTGAGTTGCCTGTGGAAATCCCATGACTGGGTAAGTAGGTTTAGAGTTCAGGGGGAAGACAGATTTGTCGTTCCTGAGCATATTAGTTTATAGTGACAGCCTTGCGAACAGATGAACTCTCCATGGGGGCTCTGCCCAGAAGAGTCTTGACAATCAGGGGCACATTCAGAATCACATTAGCTTTCTTTCAAAGACTATGTCAAGGACACACCCCTTTTATGTTCTCATCCAGTTGGACTGTGATGAGACCTGTGATTCTCAAGTTCATCCTTGGTTGAATTTAACTACGTAGAGAGAAAAAAGAAGTCCTGAGGAACTTAAAATGTGGGGAGAGGAAAATGGAAGTTGCAAAGTCCAGAGAGAAAGGGTGTCCAGAACAGCTAAAAGAAAATCTCAGAGGAGGTGATGTTCCAGAAGCTGGGGAAGAGACCATTTCACAAAGGAGGTCAGACTGAAAAAATATGAACAGAATAAACAAGATAGCTGAATGACATTTTAGAAAAAAAATTCAGCTGATTTCAGTCTGCCTTTCAGACAGAACACAGACTGTGTGTGTATACATTTGTGCACATGCATGCATACACATGCACATGAAGAGGGAGGTATTAGGAAGAAGGAGTAGAAGCTGCAGAAGTGCAGACAAGTATAAGCATCTCTTACATAGACTACCCTGGAGGAGAAGCTTAGATTTTGTCCATCAATAAAAAAAAAGAAAGAAGAGAGAAAGAAAACCAATCAATAACTACATACAATCTCTATAAAGGAAGCCCTATGCAGATGTGCTAGAAATGAAAACATGTGGCATCATGTTATAGAGGACACAGAGAAGAGTAATAATATATGAGGTGACTTTTATAGGTCAAAAAATAAAGCCTCTAAAAGAGCACTGAGATTATGAGAAAAGAGAGGAAGGAGGAACATGGATGGGATAGAATGAAGGCATTGGGGCTTGGGTCAATGATGAGATAATTATTACTATCATTTTTTAATTTTTAGTTAACAGCTAAAACAAAGAAAACAAGTTGGGCATAAAAGAACTGTTTCAAATTCCACATCTCTTTGCCTAGTTTACCTAAAACATGTCAGTAAAAATGGTTCTGGGTAGTTGAGGAAGAAAGAAATGGGGCAGTGCATTGTAATGATCTCTTTCTGTTTGCAGCAGATGTTCGATGGGAAGCCCTGAATGGTTGCTGCTGGTTGTTATGCATGGCTCAGAACAGAACAGCTTGTGGGAGCTGTGAGCCCAGAAGCTGCAGCCTGAAAATAGGCTACAGTCATCAAATTTGTAGTGAGCATTGTGGAAAGGTGCTGCTCACAGTGCCGGGGGGTTGTGGATTAGGTGACTCTTCTATTTCTGACCTAGGAGCAAATTATGCTCTAAGTCATTTTACATAATCAAGATATGATACCACATGGATTACCTTTAGATGTACTTGTATAAAAGTGTTTTAGGATGCATGAGTACATCAGGAAGATATGGTTTTCACTGATTCATGTAGAATTTCTAAGGTGAAGACTAGTAATTTTTATTTAAAGGTTTTAAAGACAATGTTGACTAGAATTCATGCAGACAACACCAAAATCTATTATATGAATTATAGAAAACACCACCATTCTATGCTGATAACATTCTCACTATGCAATTATAACTAAAGAAAAGCATTATTTTAGCAAGTGAAAGATATGGGTTAGGGCAACACTATAGGATGAAAGTAAAAAAAATCTTCAAAGTATTTCACACAGGAGCCCTTCATGGAATATATGAAGAAAACTAGAGTAGAGAAAAACACCAGAAAGAAAAGGAGTTCTTTGATTAGCATTAAAACATTATATACTTAATACGGATATGATGTTCAGAGAGTTCCTAAATGAATACATTTGCAAAAGTTTGCTGCAAAACTGTTATTGTTTTCAGATTAATAAATAACTACATTTGGACCAAATTAAAGGGATATGTTATGGATATGTCATTAAAAATGTGAAGGATTAGCTCTTAAAACTATTTCTTTCTTTGGGTAAAATAGAAAACTATAATATAATTTTCATAGTCAGTAAATAGTCAAATGGTTTATTTTTCATCCTGCTTCACAGGAAAAAGCCCTGGCACTAGTTAGCGTTGAAGTAGCTTACGCATCTTCTAGATACTCTAGACAAGAGATCATTTCCTGTCATGAAATTACTCAGGAAATAAAATTTACTAGCACAGCAGTAAGTTTTGATGCGATGATCATATCTATGGTGATTACCTCTCCCATTTAGATAGTAATTTTTACCTTTCATTAAGTAACTTGTCATTTTTTAACTCATTTTATTATAACAGTACACAGTAATATTCAGTAATATTACTGAAATTTGCAGTCTTTTGTTTCCAAGACAACAATATTTCACTAATATAATCTTTGTTTTTGTTTCCTCTGAGCACAATTATTTAACTTTCAAAACCTATTTTCCTTCACTCTTTCCCACTTTTCTTGTAATATTTTATTCTTCTGGCACAGTTCGCCATGCAGGGATACAATGGTGAACAGGACAGACAGGGCCTTTGTCCTCCTGCTGCTCACAGTCCATGGGGGAGTCTGGAAATAAAGAAATGTTACAATGCGATAAAGTTTAGAGCAAGAGAAACAACCAACCCTCTGCAAAGCTGCTATGCCCTTTGATGCTACAGCATTTCTGCTTGATCCATTGAGTCCTGATCCCCAAGGTAGCCTTGTCTCCTTCCCTTTTTCCCCCAAATCTTCATCAGGCATTTGGCTTCACCATCCTGTTTTCAGCACATTTAGAGTCTAGGTATTGATGCTCACACTAATGCCTCTCAGCTGCATCTGCCTTTTACACAAGAATTTGATTTTAACCATTTTTCATACAAAACAACTTCTCCAAATCTCTTTTTTTTCCCTTCTGTCGGATCTTTGAAAAGCTTTTTCTTGAAAGTCCTCTCTACCAACTTGTATCTTATGAATATTTTCTATGCCTTTATACAAAACTTTTTCAGTTTTCTTTTCAGACCTTCATGCCTGAAACTTAATTCTACATTGTGAATTTTCCATTGCAATTTGTACACTGGAAATATTTCTGTCACTTCAAAAGTAAGTATTGATCGCCCTTCTAATCCCCTTTTAACCTCACCTTGTTTGAAAGAAAGAATCATGTATTGAGCTAACAGCTTGTGCTCTGTGCTGAAAGTGGTCTTCATGTTTTCCTGTGGGGTATGAGGGTGACTTAAGCAGGGTGGATAGATGTGCACAGTACTGTTTGTCACTTTTCCACTAGATGATAGACGATAACCTGGGACTGCACATTTACTCTAGTCCTTGACATTTACAGAGCTCTACAACCACCTTTGGCCTTTGCTCTTCTTTCTTTTTTTTCCTTCGTTCTTCTTACTTAATATGATGCTGTTGTTGTAATAGCACTGAAATTAGAAATATATTTCCCATAAGTAATTTAGTATCCTTAACTGAACCCTAATCATATACGAGGCAATGAGATAGGCATGCATCTCTATTTTATAGATGAGAAAGTAGAAATTTGGGGAAATTAACATGAAAGTCAAAAAACTAATAAGGCAAAAAGTGGAGTCAACTCAAAACTAAGTCTGTTTGACTCTAAACTTCTAATGGGCACATGGCAAGATTGCATCATCTCTCTAAAACAGGTGGAGAAAAGGTCTGCAATACTAGACAAAGCATTTTCCAGAGGCCTGGCTCACTGCTTCTTCCTCTGCCTAGTGGGAAGGTTGCATAGTTAGAGGGACCTCCACAGTCAGTGTGGACTTGTCCCAGGGAGTCTTGAGCTGGACTAGCTGTCATACACAGATGGGGCGGGCAGAGTGGGATAAAAACCCATGTAAGGAGTTCCTGGTCTTAATATTTCCAATACTCTGCAAACTGCTATTTCATAGTAATAATGTGGATTAGGTGGCTAATAATTCACCTACCTTTCTGATGTGAATCTTCCTAAAGGAGGGTGATGGAATAAATTAATTTAAAAAGTAGATTGGGAAAAAATATCTGCTGTATAATACTCATCATACCCAGTTAATTAACTCAAGGTTCAAATTGAGGGTGGCACTTGAAAACATCTATATTGTATAATATAATTCTGTTAACAGAAAGGCCTATTCTATCTTTCTTAGCTTTGTATTAAGTATAGCAGAATCACGGTGCTTTGCACATTAAAAAGGGGATCAGTACTTATTTTTGAAGTGACAGAGATATTTCCAGTGTAGAAATTGCAATGGAAAATTCACAATGTAGAATTAAGTTTCAGGCATGAAGTTCTGAAAAGAAAACTGCAAAAGTTTTGTATAAAGCCCTTCATCTCCAATTAAAAGTTTTGTATAAGCCCTTCATCTCCAATTAAAAGTTTTGTATAAGCCCTTCATCTCCAATTAAAAGTTGAAATAGGTATCAAGTCTGATATCTCTGAGGGTGTACACAGTGTCTTAAACCACAGTAGCAAAACCAGAAAGAGTCTGTTGAATGATTATGAGTCTATTGTTTGGTTTTCTTTAGATCCAAAGCTTGAAAGTGAGCAGCTCCTGTGGTCTAGGCATAGGGATGCCTTATATATTCATGGGTTTTTCTTGCAGGAACTCAACCATCTTCTCATGGTGAAAATGGAAGAAAAATCTCTTGTTCCTGGCAGGATGAGAAGGAAAAGTAACCATACTAAATAGATCTAGAGCATTCTCTATAATAAAGGCTTGCTTACTCTCCAAGGAAAAAGATTTTAGCAGAGATTTATCAGACCAGGTAGAAGGCGATTAGACAGCTCCAGCCCCCTCTAGCCTTGCTGTTTTACCTAGAAAGCTGAGAAACACTTTTGAAGGTCACAGTCCAGGGACTCAGGGCCATTAAAAGACTGAGATTTAATTAAAAGATAGGAAATGCTTCATCTCTGCCACGTCTTACCTCTGGATTAACAGGACTCCAGTATATTACAGTGGATTATGGTTTAAAGAGCTGTAAGACATAAACTCTACTTAAGTAGGAGTTTTTAGGAAAACCCCAAGACACTAAGGGAGAAAAAGGAAACAAGAATGCTAGAGGACACTGAAGCCTCTGGCACCTGCAGCTAGAGCAGACAGTAAACACACCCCACTTCCTAGCCAAATTAACATAAAATCTCACAGTAAAGTCCTGTTTGCCTTGTTTCCTTCTTTCTGATACATCATGTCTGTCTTTCAACAAAAAAAATTGCAAAGTATGCTAAAAGACAAAAATAAAAATGAAAGAACCCCCAAAAGACAAGAAACACACTCTGAAAAGACAAAGCACACATCAAAACGAGACTCAGGTGTGACACAACTTTTGAAATAATCAGTGAGGGAATTTAAGTTAACTCTGATTAATATCCTAATTGTTCCAATGGAAAAAGTGGGTGACACACAAGGATAGATGGGCAATGTAAGCAGAGAGACAAACACTATTAGAAAGAATCCAAAGGAAATACTAGAAATCATAAACACTGAAAAAGAAAAGAATACCTGTGATTGAATACAGTCAAGGAAATAATCAGTAAATTTGAAAACATTTCAATAGATTACTAAACCAAAATGCAAAGACCAAAAAAAAAAAAAAAAGAAAGAATATCCAAGAATTATGGGACAATTACAAAAGAAGAAATATAAGCATTATTGGAATATCAGAAAAGAAATAAAGAAATAAAGGAATAGTAAAATTTTTTAAAGTAATTAATGGCTGAAAACAAACCACAGATCCAGAAGACTTAGGAAATATCAAGACAAATACCAAAAGTGGACACTCAGACATAATACATTCAAACTGCAGAATAGCAAAGACAAAGAAAATCTTGAAAGAATCCAGAGGAAAATAACATCTATAAAGCAACAAGGATAAGAATTATTTTAGACTTCATATTAGAAACCATGCAAGTAAGAAGCGGACTGAAATGTTTGAAGTGCTAAAGTAGAAAAATACCAACCTAAAATTTTTTATCCAGTGAAATTATTCTTCAAAAGTAAAGAAAAAACAGACTCTATCAGACAAACAATAATGGAGGGAATTTGTGAAGAGTAGATCAGTGCAGAAACTTCGACCTACAGAAAGAGAGGAACAAAGGTGGAGAAAGAATAAATGAAAGTAAAATAAAATAATTTATTTTTCTTAATTAACTGAGTAGATAGCTTCTGTTTTCAAATTAATAATGTAGTGATTTACTGGGTGCATATGGCATATGAATAAGTAAAATGAATGACGGCAATGTTATAAGGGATAAAGAGAACTTGAGAATACTTGATTATAAGCTACTTGCACTACCCCCCAAAACAGTATAGTGTTACATGAAAAATGGACTTAGGTTCATAGTAAATTTTGCATTTTTTAAAAAAAGAATTTTTAAATTTTATTTTATTATGTTATGTTAATCACCATGCAAAAAGGAATTTTTTAAAAAGAAGCATAAATGATATACTAAGTGAAGTGAGAAAATGGAATAATGTAAAATGTTCAGTTTATATCAGAAAAGGTAGAAAAAGGAGGGAATGGAGAAAAAAAGAAATGAAGAACAGGTGCGGGGAATGGAAAAACAGTTACCTACATGGTTGATGTTAACCCATATCAATAATCGTGCTAATTAAAAAATAGAGACTGTCAGAGTGGAGAAAAAAAGAATGACCCAACTGTATTGCCTATAGCAAACTCACTAAATGTAAAGACACAGATAAAAGTAAGAGGGTGGAAAAAATATACCATGCTAACCCTAATCAAAAGAAAGCTGGAGTATTTTCATTAATTTCAGACAAAACCAATCTTGTCATTTGTGACATAGTTCATCCTTGAGGGCATTGTGCTGATTGAAATAAGATAAGCAGAGAAAAGATAAATACAGTATGATATCACTTATATGTGGAATCTTAAAAAAAAGTTGAACTCATAGAAACCATGAGTAGAATAGTGTTTGCCAGGAGTTGGGTGTTGAGGGAAATGGGGAGAGGTGGGTAAAGGATCAAAACTTTCAGTTATAAGATGAATAAGATCTTAAGATCTGATGTATAACATGGTGGCTATAGTTGACAATATTGTATAATTGAAATTTGTTACAACCACAGAACTTAAGTGTTCTGACCACTTAAAAAGGTAATATGTTAGGTGATTTATGGGTTAATCAACTCAATGGTGGGAATCCTCTCACAATGTACACTTATATTGAATTACCATGATGTAACTTTAAATATTTAAATATTTAATTTGATTTATCAACTATACCTTAATAAAGCTGAAAAACAGTAGATAAATCCATTTTTATAATTAGAGACCTCATCATTATTTCCAAAACTGATAGACCCAGCAAGAAGACAGTAATGATAGACTTAAATCGAGCATTATCTTATTCAGTGGTATCTAACTGATATTCATAGGATACTTCATTCAATGATAGCAGAGCATGGATACTTTTCAAGCTTACAAGATAACCCACACTGTGGGCCACAAAACACACCTTAACAAACTTAAAAGCATAGAAATGAGACAAAGTATGCTTTCAGATCACAATAGAGTTAAACTTGAAATGAATAAAATAAAGATAGCTGGAAAATCCCCAAGTATTTGGAACATAAACAACACATTGTTTCTTTTAAGAGATTTATTTATTCATTTTATATAAAGAGACAGAGAGAGAGTGGGAGGAATAACAGAGGGAAAGAATCTTCAAGCAGACTCCCCTCTGAGTGTGGAACCCAACACAGGGCTCAATCCCATGCCCCATGAGATCACAACCTGAGACAAAACCAAGAGGAGTTGAGCACTCAACCAACTGAGCCATCAGGCACCCCAACAACACAGTTCTAAATAACACATGGTTCAAAAAGTCTCAAGTAAAACAAAAATATGTTGAACCAAATGAAAATACAACTTAGCAAAATTACTAAGATTCACTGAAAGCCGTGCTCTGAGGAAACTTATAGTACTGAATGCATATATTAGAAAAGGAGAAAAATACAGAATTGATCATCTAATCTTCCACCTAAGGGGACTAGAGAAAGAAGAGCAATTTAAGTCTATAGCAAGCAGAAGAAAATAACAAAAAATAGAGCAACAATCAATGGAACTGAAAATAAGAAATCAACAGAGTAAATAAAAACCAAATTCTTTGAAAAAATCAATGAATTCATAAGGCACTAGTTAGGCTAACCAAGAAAAAAAGAGAGAAGGGATAAATTACTAATATCAGAAATGAAAGCAGGACCACTACTATTGATCATTAAAAGGATAATAAAGGGATAATATAAACCACTAATAAAAGGATATTATAAATATCCCAATAAAGGGATATTATAAACAATTCAATATAAGGGGTATTATAAACACAAATGTAATAACTTAAATGAAATGAACTAATTCCTTGAAAAACACAAATTACCAAAAAATACAAGGAGAAACAGATAATCAGAATAGGCATCTATATATTACAGAAATTGAATAAAAAATTAAAAAAGAAAACAAGAAACACAGGTGGTTTTATTAGGGAATTCCACTAAACATTTATTGAAGAAATGATACCAATTCTCTATAAATTTTTTTCTAGAAAATAGAAGCAGAGGAACTCTTCCACACTGATTTTGTAAGATTAGCATTACTGTAATATAAAACTAGATAAAGACATTAGAAAAGGGAAAACTATAGACCAATATCTCTCATAAACTGAGATTTAGAAAAACCTGCACCTAAATATTAGCAAATTGAACCAAACAATGTATAAAAAGAATTATGCACAATGACCAAGTGAGATTTATTCTAGTTATGCAAGGCAGATTCAGCATTTGAAAATCAATTAATGTAATCCATCACATCACCAGGCTAAAGAGGAAAAATCACATGATGATATCAATTGTTGCATGAAAAGCATTTAAAAAAATCATCAACCACCAATTATTCATGCTAAAAACTTTGAGCAAACTGGGAAGGGAGGGGAATTTTCTCAATTTGATAAGGTGCATCTACAAAAAAAGATCCTACAGTTAACATCATACAAATGATGAGAAACAGGATGTTTTCTTCTTAAAATAAGGAGTATGGCAAGGATGGCGCCCTCTTCACTCCTTTTCAACATCATACTAGGATTCCTAGTAATTTCAATAAGAAAGAAAAGGAAATAAAAAGCATACTTATTGGGAGGGGGAGGCAAGATGGCAGAAGAGTAGGGGAACTCATTTCATCTGGTCCCTTGAATTTAGCTAGATAACTATCAAATCATTCTGAACACCTATGAATTCAACCTGAGATATAAGAAAAGAATTGCTGGAATTCTACAAATAGAAAAGCAACTACTTTTTGCAAGGTGAGAGGTGTGGAGAAGTGAACCAAAGGGGATATAATGGAAGAAAATGGCAGGGGGAGGGAGCCTCCATAAGCTGGCTACTGGAAAGTGATATAGCCACAGAGTACAAAATCAGAACCTTTAGAAATCTGTTCCAGTGAGGGACATCCCTGCCTGAAAGGTGCACAGGTGGTGAAGTGAGGCAGAATTCTAGGTGGGACAATGTGGTCTCAGGATCCTTGGGGTCACAGAAAGAACAGGGTGCCTGACTTGGCAGAGTTCCCAAGCATTGGAGCAGGGAAATAAGCTATGCCAGCGAGACTGGGAGTGGACTCTCAGCTCGGTTTGCCATAAACTTTGAGCCAGCATGATTGGGTGACTGCTTTCCATGTGGGGACACTGCAAAGGGCAGAAACTTGGGGACACTTTGCCTTCCCCCGGGGAAGATTGGTGTGGGCACACACTACAGGAACCTGCAGAGTTTGGCACTCACAAAAGTGAAGATGCTTATCCCTGACAGTTTACTGAAGAGAGGGGATCACGATTTTTCAGCTCCAGGGCCAATTTTATTTTCATCCTCCAAAGATGTGCAGGAAGCATTCAGGGAATAAAAGCCACAAAGATCAACCAGAAACAGCTTACACTGAACCCAGCCCCCTGGCAAGGGGTGGTGCAACTCTGCCCAGGCAAAGACACCTGAGAATCAGCACAGCAGGCCCCTCCCCCCAGAAGACCAGCTGAAACAATTGGCGAATACCAAGTTTACTGAGCACACAGGACTGCAAAACTCTAGCACTAAGGGAAAATAGAATACAGAATTTGAGGTTTTTTTCTCATGATTCATTTCTTTTAGTTTAAAATTTTCCTTTTCTATTTTTTTCCTTTTCAATGAGTTTCATATTTTATCAAATCTTTGTTTTTAAGTCTTTTTTTAACTTTCATTTTTTATGCTCACATTTTATAGATACATTCTTCATTTTGGGGTTCCTTTCACTGTATTAAATTTATTTACATATATAAGTCTTGCTTTCTTTACAATTTTGGGGTTTAGTGTCTTCTAACAAATAGACCAATATACACCAAGGAACAAGTGAATCAACCTATTTTGTCCACCTGGGAGATTATATTCTCCCCTCGCCTTTTTTCCTTTTCCTTCTCTTTTTTAGTTTCTGACCTCTTCGGATTTGTCTAGTGTGTATTTTGCTTGGGTCATGGTTGACATTTTTGATTTTGTTCTCTCATTCATCCATTCTTCTCTGAGCAAAATGACTAGAAGGAGGAATTCACAACAAAAGAAAGAACCAGAAGTAATACTCTGCCACAGATCTAATTGATATGGATATAAGTAAAATGTCAGAGCTGAAATTTAGGATAACAATTATAGAGATACTAACTGGCTTGAAAAAAGCATAAAAGACACTAGAGAATCTCATAGTGTAGAAATAAAATCTAATCAGGCCAAAATTAAAAATGCTTTAACTGAGACACAGTCTAAACTGGATGCTCTAACAGCTAGAGTAAATAAGGCAGAAGAAATAGTGACATAGAAGACAAGGTGATGGATAAGAAGGAAACTGAGAAAAAGAGAAAAACAACTAATGGACCATGGGGGGGGCGCTTTGAAAAATCAGCGATACCATAAAGCGAAACAATATTAGAATTATTGGGGTCCCTGGGGAAGAAGAAAGAGATAGAGGGACAGAAGGTATATTTGAGCAAATCATAGCTGAGAACTTCCCTAATCTGGGGAAGGAAACACACATTCAAGTCCAAGAATTAGAGAGGACTCCTCTCAAAATCAATAAAAATAGATCAATACCCCAACATATAATAGTGAAACTTGCAAATTTCAGAGATAAAGAGAAAATCCTGAAAGCAGCTCAAGACAAGAAGGTCTTAACCTCTAGGGATAGAAATATGAGGCTGGCAGTAGACCTATCCACAGAGACCTGGCAGGCCAGAAAGGGCTGGCATGACATATTCAGGGTACTAAATGAGAAAAACATGCAGCCACAAATACTTTATCAGCAAGGCTATCATTCAGAATGGAAGGAAGGAGAGATAAAGAGTTTCCAGGACAAACAGGAACTAAAAGAATTTGTTATCCCTAAACGAGCTCTGCATGAAATATTAAAGGGGATCCTGTAAGCAAAGAGAGAGCCCAAAAATAACATAGATAAGAAAAAAACAGAGAAAATCTACAGAAACAGGGACTTTACTGGCAATACAATGGCCTTAAATTCATATCTTTCAATAGTTACTCTGAATCATATGGTCTAAATGCCCCAATCAAAAGACACGGGGTATCAGATTGGATAAAAAAGCAAGACCCATCCATATGCTGTCTGCAAAAGACTCATTTCAGACCTAAAGTCCCCTCCAGTGAGGGAGTGGAGAACAATTTATCATGCTAATGGACACCAAAAGAAAGCTGTGGTAGCAATCCTCATATCAGACAAATTAGATTTTAAACCAAAGTCTATAGTAAGGGATGAAGAGAGACACTATATCATACTTAAAGGGTCTATCTAACAAGAAGATCTAACAATTATAAATATTTATTCTCCTAACTTGGGAGCAGTCAATTATATAGACCAACTAATAACCAAATTAAAGAAACACATGGATAATAATACAATAATAGCAGGGGACTTAAACACCCCACTCAAAGCAATAGACAGATCATCTAAGCAGAAGATCAACAAGGAAACAAGGGCTTTGAATGACACACTGTACCCAATGGACTTCACAGATATATACAGAGCGTTCCATCCTAAAGCAACAGAATACACATTCTTCTCAAGTGCACATGGAACATTCTCCAGAATAGATCACACATACTGGGTCACAAATCAAGTCTCAACTGATCCAAAAAGGTTGGGATCATTCCCGGGATATTTTCAGACCACAATACTTTGAAACTTGGACTCAGTCACAAGAGGTAGCTTGGAAGGAACTCAAACACTTGGAAGTTAAAGAGCATCCTACTAAAGAATGAATGGGTCAACCAGGAAATTAAAGAAGAATTTTAAAAATTCATGGAAAAACAACTGTTCAAAACCTTTGGTATACGGCAAAGGCGGTCCTAAGAGGGACTTACATAGCAATACAAGCCTTTCTTAAGAAATTAGAAAAGTCTCAACTACACAAACTAATCTTACACCAAAAAGAGCTGGAGAAAGTACAGCAAATAAAACCTAAACCAAGAAGGAGAAGAGAAATAATAAAGGTTAGAGCAGAAATCAATGAAATAGAAACCAAAAGAACAATAGAACAGATCAATGAAACTAGAAGCTGTTCTTTGAAAGAATTAATAAGATCAAAAACCCCCTAGCCAGACTTATCAAAAAGAAAAGAGAAAGGGCTCAAATTAATAAAATCATGAATGAAAGAGGGGAGATCATGACCAACACCGGGAAATACAATCTTAAAAACATATGATGAGCAACTATATGCCAGCAAATTGGGCAATCTGGAAGAAATGGATGCATTCCTGGAAATTTATAAACTACTGAAACTGAAACAAGAAGAAAGAGAAAACCTGAACAGACCCCTAACCAGAAAGGAAATTGAAGCAGTAATCAAAAATCTCCCAACAAACAAGAGTCTAGGGCCAGATGGCTTCCCAGGGGGAATTCTACCAAACATTTAAAGAAGAACTAATACTTATTCTTCTGAAGCTGTTTCAAAAAATAGAAATGGAAGGAAAACTTCTAAACTCAGTTCTATGAGGCCAGCATTACCTTGATCTCCAAACCAGACAAAGACCCCATCAAAAAGGAGAATTACAGATCAATATCCCTGATGAATATGTATACCAAAATTCTTATCAAGATATTAGACAATAGGATCCAACAGTACATTAAAAGTATTATTCACCATGACCAAGTGGGATTTATTCCTGGGCTGTAAGGGTGGTTCAACATTATCAAATCAGTCAACCTGATACATCACATTAATAAAAGAAAGGACAAGAACCATATGATACCTAGGAATAAATCTAACCAAAGAGGCAAAGGATCTGTACTCAGAAAACTATAAAATACTCATGAAAGAGATCAAGGAAGACACAAAGAAATGGAAAATAATTCCATGCTCATGGACTGAAAGAATAAATATTGTTAAAATGTCTATGCTACCCAGAGCAATCTACACATTGAAAGCAATCCCTATCAAAATACCATCAACATTTTTCACAGAGCTGGAACAAATAATCCTACAATTTGTATGGAACCAGAAAATACCCTGAATAGGCAGAGGAATGTTGAAAAAGAAAACTAAAGCTGGTGGCATCACAGTGCCGTGCTTCAAGCTATATTACAAAGCCGTAATCACCAAGACAGTATGGTACTGGCACAAAAACAGACACAGAGATTATTGGAACAGAATAGAGAAATCCAGAAATGGACCCTCAACTCTATGGCCATTAATCTTCGACAAAGTAGGAAAGAATATCCAATGGAAAAAAGACAGTCTCTTCAACAAATGGTGCTGGAAAAACTGAACACCAACATGCAGAAGAATGAAACTGGTCCTCTTTTTTACACCATATGCAAAAATAAATTCAAAATGGATTATAGACCTAAATGTGAGACAGGAATCCATCAAAATCGTAAAGGAGAACACAGGCAGCAACCTCTTTGACCTCGGCTGCAGCAACTTCTTGCTAGACATGTCTCCAAAGGCAAGGAAACAAAAGCAAACATGAACGATTGGGAGTTCATCAAGATAAAAAGCTTCTGCACAGCAAAGGAAATGGTCAACAAAACTAAAAGGCAACCTATGGAATGGGAGAAGATATTTGCAAATGACATATCAGATAAAGGGCTAGTATCCAAGATCTATAAAGAACTACTCAATACCCCCCAAAAAAAGAATCCTGGGGCGCCTGGGTGGCTCAGTCATTAAGTGTCTGCCTTCGGCTCAGGTCATGATCCAGGAGTCCTGGGATCGAGTCCCGCATCGGGCTCCCTGCTCAGCGGGGTACCTGCTTCTCCCTCTCCCACTCCCCCTGCTTGTGTACCCCCTCTCGCTGTGTCTCTCTCTGTCAAATAAATAAAATCTTAAAAAAAAAAAGAATCCAGTCAAGAAATGGGCAGAAGACATGAACAGACATTACTCCAAGGAAGACATACAAATGGCCAACAGACAGATGAAAAAATGCTCCAAATCCCTTGGCATCAGGGAAATACAAATCAAAACCACAATGAGATAACACCTCACACCAGTCAGAATGGCTAAAATTAACAAGACAGGAAATAACAAATGTTGGCAAGGATGTAGAGAAAGGGGAACCTTCCTATACTGCTGGTGGAATGCAAGCTGGTACAGCCACTCTGGAAAGCAGTATGGAGGTTCCTCATGAAGTTAAAAATAGAGCTACCCTATGACCCAGCAATTGCACTACTGGGTATTTACCCCAAAGATACAAATGTAGTGTTCCTGTTACAGGGACTGGATTGCCCAACAGAAGAGCCAAATGGCACCCGGAGATCTTGGAGGATAGGAGGTTTATTTAACACTGGTGGGCTCAGAGGAGAGTGGTCTCCAAAGGTCTGAGCCCCAAACACAAACAAAGGGGGCAATTTATACACTTCTACTTCCACATACTTGGCATTTTGGCACGTGCGCGAAGCGGGGCTGGGAGAAGAACCCAGACTGGTGCGCGCGGGAAGCAGAGCAGGGAGAAGAACCCGGAAGAGCCCCGGGGCAAGGACTGGGACTCTCTTACTGGCTTGGTTGGCCATCTTAGGGCACAGATTTTCCTTATCAATCTGAAGGGGCACATGCACCCCAATGTTCACAGCAGCATTGTCCACAATAGCCAAACTGTGGAAAAAGCCAAGATGTCCATCGACAGATGAATGGATAAAGAAGATGTGGTATATATATACACACAATGGAATATTACTCAGCCATCAGAAAGGATGAATACTTACCATTTACATTGATGTGGATGGAATTGGAGGGTATTAGGTTGAGCAAAATAAGTCAAACAGAGAAAGACAATTATCATATGTTTTCACTCATATGTGGAATATAAGAAACAAGGCAGAGGACCGTAGGGGAAAGGAGGGAAAACTGAATGTGAAGTCATCAGAGAGGGAGAAAAACCATGAGAGACTCTTAAGTATAGGACACATACTGAGGGTTGTTGGAGGGGAGGTGGGTGGGGGATGGGGTAATTGGGTGATTGGCATTAAGGAGGGCATGTAATGTGATAAGCACTAGGTGTTATACACAACTGATAAATTATTGAACACTACATCTGAAACTAATGTACTATATGTTGGCTAATTGAATTAAAAATATATTGATTGGGAAGAAAGAAATAAAACTGTGGTTGTTTGCAGATGACAGGATTATCTATGTAAAAAATCCTAAAGAATCAACAACAAAAACATTCTGGAACTGATAAGGATTAAAACAAGCTGACAAGATAGAATAATAGCATACAAAATTTAATTGCTTTCCTATATGCCAGCAATAAAAAACTGGAACTTGAAATTAAAAGCACAACACCTTTTACATTAACAACAAAGATGTGGGATTTTGTAAATTTCAAGCACCAGAAACAATAACATGTTTCTTTCTTTTTTTTTTTGATTTTATTTATTTATTCATGAGAGCCAGAGAGAGAGAGAGAGAGGCAGAGGGAGAAGCAGGCTCCCAAGGAGCAGGGAGCCCGATGCGGGACTCGATCCCAGGACCCTGGGATCATGGCCTGAGCCGAAGACAGAGGGTTAACCATCTGAGCCACCCAGGCACATGTTTCTAAAGGTTAGGTGGAAAGCAGAAGACCAAGATTAGCCAACACAGCAGTGAAGAGGAAGAACAGAGATGGTGGGCTGGTCCCACATGACTGACTTATAAGGCTGTAGTAATCAAGACACAATGATATTTGCCAAAAAAAAAAATAGACATATAGATCAGGATTTTTTTACATTGATAATCCTGTCATCTGCAAACAACCACAGTTTTATTTCTTTCTTCCCAATACAAAGCTCCACAACACACTCATGCAAATATAGTGAACTGATCTTAGATAAATAGGCAAAAGGAATTTAACTGAGAAAGGGTAATCTTTTCAGCAAATATTGTAACAATAGAATTTCCATATATAAAAGGAAAAAGAAAAGAAAAAGGAATGAAAAAAAGTAAAAGAAAGAATCTAGGTGGAGACATTATTTCTTTTATAAAAATTAACTCAAAATGGATCATATAGACCTAAATGTAAAATGAAAAAGTATAAAACTTCTAGAAGGGTTTATGATGACTTATTAAATATAACACCAAAACCACTATCCATGAAGAAAAAAAAAAAGCCTGATAAATTGGATTGTATTAAAATTAAGAACTCCCACTCTGTGGAAAACAACTGTTAAGAAGAGGGAGAGAAAAGCAACAGACGGGGAAGAAATATTTGGAAAACACATAACTAATAAAGGATTTGTCTCTAAATATACAAAGAGCTCTTGAAACTCAAATGTAAGAAAATAGCACAATTAGAAAGTTGGGCAAAAGATCTAAACAGACATCTCACCAAAGAGATGGCGAATAGGCATATGTAAAGATGCTGGACATTGTTATTTATGGGGGAATTGCAAATTAAAACAACAACATATCACTATATAACAAGTGGAATGATTGAAATCCAGAAAACTGGCAATACCAAACATCGCCAGGATAGGGAACAACAGTAACTTCAATTCATTGCAGGTGGGAACCCAAAATGGTACAACGCCTTTGAAAGACAGTCTAGCAGCTCTTACAAATGTAAACATAATCTAATCATATGATCCAGAAATTGTATTTATTTATTTTTTTACATAAAAAGTGTTTTATTTGCCAGTGGGTGGGGTGAGCAGGAACTTAATCGAACTAGCCGAATCCCATATCGTCGTCCGACTCCTCCGACTCCTTCTCGTCTTTCTTTTCCTCTGCTGCGGATCCAGGAGCTGCAGACCCTGGGGCGGCAGAGACGGCACCCCACCCGATGGCGACAGCCTCACCAGCAGGCACGCTGACCAGCTCGCCAATACCCTGGGTCATGACGTCTTCCATGTTTTTTCTGTTCAACTCACTGATGACCTTGTTGAGCCTAGTGTTTACCCAATTGATTTGAAAAGTTAGGCCCACAAAAAAAAAAAAAAACAACTATATGTAAATGTTTGTAAAGCTTTATTCATAACAACCCAAAGCTGGGAGAAATGAAGATGGCCTTCAATAGGTGAATGAAAAAACAAAGAGATGCATTAATTCCACAGAATATTGCTACATTATTCATTGATAAGAATCAATGAGCAATCAAGCCATGAAAAGACAGAAGAACTTTTTTTTAAATTTTTTTATTGTTGTGTTAATCACCATATATTACATCATTAGTTTTTGATGTACTGTTCCATGATTCATTGTTTGTTCATAACACCCAGTGCTCCATGCAGAATGTGCCCTCTTTAATACCCATCACCAGGCTAACCCATCCCCCTACCCTCCTCCCCTCTAGAACCCTCAGTTTGTTTTTCAGAGTCCATCATCAAGACAGAAGAACTTTAAATGTATGTAGGTAAGTAGAGAATTCAGTCTAAAAAAAAAATAAAGCAATTCAGGCAAGAATACTAAAATACATTGGACATTTGTGGAAGAGACATGCAGCTTGATGTATGGAGTAGACACAAAGTGAGATGATTTGTATTTCCCATTTATATCCATCAGAGATCATGTTTGAGGGGAGATAGGAACAACCAGTGGGACAAGATGACTTATGTGTTAATTGTCAGCCAGCCTCTACTCAGCTACCTCTGTGCTTGTACAGTGGGCCCACAGCTGGAGTGGTGGCAGGGCTGAAAGCTGTGGATTCACAGCATGGGCTTCCTCTCACCTGGGTTAATCTAGCTAGTACTGCAAATGGAGTTTTGATGTGTCAGAAAGAAAATAAAGCTGAGTACCCATGTGGTATTACATGTAAAGAGATCATTTGGTAACAAATTTACTTTAACATAGCCTTCTACTCTAGAAAGAGAAGTGACTCATGCTTCTCAGGACTAATACTTTTTTTTTTTTTTTTTTTTTTTAGGGAGAGAGAGGGAGAGCTTCAGTGGAGGGGCAGAGGGAGAGGGAGAGAGAGAATCTCAAACAGGTTCCCCACCCAGTGTGGAGCCTGATGCGGGGTTTGATGTTTGATCTCACAACCCTGAGATCACAACCTGAGCCAAAACCAAGAGTTGGACACTTAACTGACTGCTCCATTCAGGTGCTCCAGGACTAATATATATTCTAAATATGAATTTGCCTTTCCTTCCCACCCTACAGCGCCTTTGATGATACCACTTCCCAAAGGTTCAGAGAGAGTCTGATTTATAGAAATGAGATCACTCATAACATTGTTTAAGACTAAGGGACCCACTCACTGCATAGGAGTTGTGGCACTGAGCATATAAGCATTAGATCTCCTGGTCCTACCACATATTTCACCATCCAAGCTGCCAGTCTGATGGAGCATAGAAATGGAATTTTCATGATTCAGCCACTGTGATTGCTTGGAGAAAAGCCTCTCTAAAGTTGGGATGCTGTCCTTAAGTGTGTTAGGGAATTTAAAATAACTTCCATTATATAATAATATAATCAATAGTAGAATACCTGGATCCAGTAACCAAGGAATAGAAGTTGGAATGACTCTGCTAACTCATTATTCTCATTGACTCATTGGGGTATTGTGTTTTCTTCCTTACAACTTTAGGTTTGTGGGCCCAGAGGTCCTGCTTCCTAGAAGAAGGATACCTTAGTCCAAGAACCCAGAAGGGATTGAATTAAACTTAAAGCTACTTTCCACCAGCTCATCTTTGGCTCCTTATAACATTGGGCAAACAGGCAAAGAATGGAGTTATTTTACTAATAGATTGACCTCTGTCATCATTATGAAGTAGAGTCACAATGACATAAAATGAGTAAGGAGAAATCAGTCTTTGAGAAGGTCACTCATGTGATCCATTGTGATGTCAGGATGTCACTTAGTGTTCCATGTCCAATTTTCTCGCTGAAGAGATCATTATAGCAACCACATTCTGGTAAGAGCATGTTAACAGAGTCTCAAATCTCTTATCAGTGAAAGTCTGAGTCACCTCTGAGTCAAGACATCTGGCCTGGCAGAAGTACTAGATGAGACCATAGGGCATCTAAAATGGGTGGTAGAGAAGAGACATAATATTAATAATTTTGACTTTGGACCAACTTAAGACATGGGCTATCCATTGTCTCACTAAGTTTTTTTCCCCCCAATTATTATTAACAATCAGAATTTTGGAGAAGCTATGACATGAAGGCATATACTCAGTGTCAGTAACAAATGGGTCTAAGCATGAAAGGAGTGGACAGTAGCAGAAAGTGTCAGTATCTGTCATGTTCCACCCAGACCCTTTGGGTCCTTTCCACACACTCTATGTGCCTGTTCTCCAGTTTCTGTGTGCTTCACTTTTAACAGTTCACATCTACAAACTTCTTTAGAGGGATATTTTTAGGTTACTGAAGCTGCTTCATCTCATGCCGCAAGAGCCAGAAGTGCCTGGCAGTTCAATTGCTCTCCAGACAGCCTGTTAATGACTGACTGGCATATGAGGATGAGAGCCCAGTTCCCATGCCTCCAGATGGGATAACTCCACAGTGAAACTTAATCTCTGAAGCTTCCCTTGGCTTCTTTTTCTTTCATTTCCTGCTTTCCCCATTCTCTACCAACTACAAAGTTTCTTTATAGGTGTACTTTCTTAATAAATCACTTGCATAAGGATCTACTTCTGGGGAATCTGAACTAAGATTATGAGAACTTTTCATAAGATATACTGGGACTGCTGAATATACATTTGGGGGATAATAAAATTATATCCACACCATTGGATATATCCACACCACAAAATTATATCCTCACCATACACAAGAATAAATTTCAAATAGATTAAAGAGCCAACAATAACATTAAAAAATACAGGAAAATATATTCTATGAATATAGCTATGAAAAGCTAAGGTTTGTCTGAACATGGTATGAAACCAATATAAAAAATAGGGAATGTAAGGATTTCTGATGAACAGAAGATGCTCTGTTAAAAAGATGAAGGACAGACTTAAAAAATATTTACAACATATATAACACAGTCATATAAATTATATGAGAAAGGCCCTAAAGATAAAAAAGCCAAACCAAATAACTCAAAGAGAAAAATGAGAAAAAAAGAATATGTAAAGGAAATTCACAGATGGAATGTACTTAACCACACTAGTAAAAAAAAATGCAAATTAAAATTAGATATAATCCTTAGAATAAATTGGAATAGGGTATTGGAAAAAATTTATGATTGGCAAGAATATGTGAAAATGAGTACTTATATCCACCTTTGGATAGAGAGAATTTTGTCAGTATCTACTGATATCTTATTTTGTTATTATTTTTTCTACTGATATTTTAAATGTATAAACCTATACTTCAGGAAGACCTTTTGTAAGAATTTATCCTACAGAAGTACTTGCAGGGTCGAAAAGATAGATAAATACACACACATGCTTTGTAAAATCAATTGGAAATTAGTTAAATGCAGTATTGAACAACTAATCAGATAATCTGAAGTTTCATTAATTGAGAAAACACTGAAAAATTGTAGACATCAAAAAAATGATGTGATTTACATGTGTTGGCATTGAAAGGACTTTGATACATGGGTAAAACATAAGAACATTTCAGAAAAATGTGTCGTATTTGGATACATTTGTATACCATCACCAACAACAACAAACCTCTTTGCGCACGTGTGTGTGTGTGTGTGTGTGTGTGTGTGTGTGTGTGTGTGTGTGGTTACACATATACAACAAGTTTACCAACTTCTGTCCAAGTTGATGGATGTCTTGTGTCCTTGATTACTGATCTGGGTTCCATAACTCATCTATAACCACTACGCATGTTTATGATATTCAATGTCCATGGCATCGTAATTGTACGTAGTAAGAGTATGGGTTTTGTTGTCAGCTCTATTAGAATGACAGCTCCACCATCTGAGAGTATTGACCTTTGGCAAATTCTTCAACTCTCTAAGCTTCAATTACCTCATTTGCTAAAAGTGGATAAGAGCAATATCTCCACTTCCTTAGTGAGGTGAAATAAATAAGAAATATGATAATAGCTGCCTGCAAATTGCCCACCAAAGTCAGCAGTTATTTATCATCCCTACAGGGATGCATTCCTCCAGATTCAGTGGCTAAAGAAGATGAATTTTCAATGAAGTCTTATGGTTCTCAAACATTCCTGAGGGAAAATAAAAATTGAAGGCTTCTGCTTCTAAAATATCTTCTCTAGGTAGCATACAAAACTTCAGAGTAGTTTAATTAAAAAGTCCTAAAAAATGTCAAAAGCATAACTGGCTTTCCATTACTGTCTTTTTAGTCTCCCATCTTTCTTTAGCAAATCTCTTTAATCTTATTATAGAAGCACAAGTTTTTTTAGAGGGGGATTGTTTTGTTTTTCTTTTTCTTGAAGAATCAAAAATTTGCAGCTCAGTACCATATGAAAATAAATAAATGTTGAAACAAAGGACTATAGAATAATAAACTAAAAGCACAAAGTAAAACATCACCAGCAGAAAGACTAAACTGAATATCCAGGGAAGTCAATGGTTTTGAATCATATAAATTGTGTAAAACCTCCACATGACAACAGTTCAGGATTTAAGGTTAATTACTGAAATTGCATTGCCACTGACTCCTTTCACAAAGTTATGGCATATATTATTTTCAGCAACCATGTAATCTGGTTAAATACTTCAGAAAGCAAAATAAAGATAAAGAAGAATGGCATTGATTTGAGAAACACCTGCGTGCCCTTGGCTTTGAGCTTCGCTCCTCTACTCACTTTCTTCCTCTCCCAACAAGGGTGAAAATGCTTTCATTTAGAGGATTTTTATGAAGAGTAGAGAAAAAATAAATAGTAACCAAAGTGCCCGGAACACAGTAAGCACCCAACAAAGGATAGCTAATGAGCTGGGAATTGTGTCACTATTTTGACTCATAGTTTTTCTGTCAAAGACTAAAATTGTTAGAGTGAGCAAGAATAAAATCCCAGAATGCAGGTTTATGCAAACTCTTGTGGTCACCTAAGAAATATGATATTATTTTCAGAGGCTTATGCCACTCTTCAGCAATCTTTTTTTAAGTATCTCAAGGGCTCAGAAATTTCTGGCTTAAAGAGAATCTCACCAAACCCTGGAATCTACCTCCATTTTGTTTCGATCAGGGATCTAGTCTTACTCATTTCCCCCAGGGCCACCCTTCTCCAACTTCATGTCTTCTCATCTCTTGGATAAACATCATCAGGCTTTTGCCATCTGTGATATGTTATTTCCCCAACTGCCATTAGAGCAGTCCATTGCCTAAAAATTTCCTTTATTCAAGTGTTTCTGTGTTTCTTCAGAGGGTATCCCACATGTGTTTGCAAACAAATTTTATCAGGTGCCTTGTTATAGTTGCTGGCACTCTTTCCTCTCTTTCCTGCAGCCCTAATTGTCTTGGTACTCACTTGTCTGTCTGACATCCCAATGTCCCTTCTCCTTGTGGTAATTCCTGAAGGCCATTGGATGTCTGCCAGCCAGCACAGTTGCCACTTCCAATTCCATGGCTTGACCATCCTATATTTATGCAATACTTTCTTGAAACCAAATACAAGCATTTATTTCTCCTAACCTCTACCCTTTTAAATTTGATCACTTTTTTTCTAATTTCTAAAGAAATTTCTGGATCATTATTTCATCATCCAGTGTCTTCAGTGTCTTTCCATATTTGTAGCACCTGAAAGGATGTATGAAGTGTCTGTCATATGTCCATTCAACTCAATGGTCCATGTGTCATATGATTTCCTCTGGTCTTCTGTGTCTTACATTTTCCTAGACAGGTTAAGCTCCTGTATTCCTGTTATAATTTAAACATAGGCTTACCACTTACCAACTAGATCCTAAATCTTCCATGATGAAACTTGTGTGGAAGTGATTTTAGAGATGTTTTAGTTGTTAGACAGATAGGTTGGTATCCTTGGTTGAAGGTGCTTGGTAAATGTTGGTTAAACAAGAGGAAAAAGCAGTTGGTTGGACCAGATGATCTTTAAGAGTATAAGAATTGGCCAAATAAAAGAAGCTGTAATGTGATATTGTTTTCAGTTAGGGTCATCATTAACTATGAAATTCTCTAAATAATTAATAAGTAAATGCCAATTTAAAATTTGGATGCAAAAAAACACATGCTATCATTTAAACATATTTGTTTTGTGACACTTTATGTGTGCTTTTCCTTTAATTGGTCACCTAAGAAATTTGATATTATTTTCAAAGGCTTAGGCCAGACTCTTCAGCAATCTTTTTTCTAAGTATCCCAGAAGTAAGACTTTATCTTTCCATATTTGTAGCACCTGAAAGAGTGTATAAGAAAAAAAAAACAAGTACATTAATTCCCTGTTATTGTAAACAATCTTGAGGAAATAATTAACAAAGAGGAAAAGAAAAATCTTATCAAACAAGAAGAAAAAAATAAACTGCAGGAGGATTAAAACAGAATCCTGAAGCTGGAAATATGTCTTAATCAAGGCCTCTGTAGAAGTTTTTCTGAAGATAGTAATTAAACAATGTACAACAAATTGATGATAAAAGTCTTTTTGTGCAAAAGATATATTTCTAGGGAGCTTAGACTGTTTTAATTTTCCCTCCACTTCATTTTCCTGTGAAAGTCACAACCTTTTAGGTACACATTATCCCATGTATGAAATCATTTTTCAAGCTGGTGTATTGAAATCTCTTGAAAATCTAAGACCTCTTAGATCTGCTAAAATACATTTACTAATACTTACACTATCTGCTTAAATTTTAAAAAAACTATTTTTTATTCCAATAATTTTATTGCATTTCTCAATATTTAGTGTTATTATTTTCAGTTGAAATTTTGTTATCAACTGAAAATTAACAGTTTGGAAGACAGTAAAAAGGTTCCGAACAGTACAAATTCATTTGGAGGGAATTCTATGGTTAATGTTGGATTGTGGTGGAGGATTTCTCATACTTGCACTCAGGTACAACACAGTTTCTTTTCCTACCATTAACATGCTCATTTTTCTCTTTTTCCTCTTACTTGGTGGTTTGCACCGTGCTGTGATTTCACTTCTGATTTTATGCTGCAGGAAGTGCTAACACTCAGACGAAAATTGCATTAGGCTATGGCTAAGATGCTAGTTTTATATTGTGTTGAGCAAGTACTCTGAGCGCAGGGAGGAACTTGTAACACAAGAGAGCACAAAATGTGAGACCAGTGAGAAATAACGTGCCTCTCACGTGCCTGAGCAGCACAAAATGGGAAGTACAGAGGCCATGAGGATTAAGTTGCACAACCCAACCTTCTTGCAGAATGAAGATTTCTCTGGAAGCTTGTAATTGGACATAGTTATATTTTCTAGACCAAAAGTGTTTACTTCATGAAGAAAATAGCTGAGGAAATATGAAGCCAAAGAGCATCTACAAAGTTATTTCTATCTGATTAATGACAACTCAATAAGGGAAGCTTTGATTTTGTTACCCAGGCAAGAAGGGGAGCTCAGAAATGCCCACATCATCCCAGTCAGCAGCATCTCGAAGAGAAGAGTCATTGTACAAGGCATTTGGAATTTCCATTGCTCATCTTTCTGTGTCTATTTGGAAGTTCATGCACAGTTCCATCACCTTGGCTACATTTATAATTGTACCTAATAGGGTCTGTACACCATGAAATTTCTAAAATATTTCACTATAATCTTTTTTTATCATCTCCTTTACACTCTCATTTCTAAACAATATAATTATGCCTTTTGCAGTAAAACACAGCCTTATGAGGCATCTGCCAGTTAAAAAAAATCTTGAATATTGTCTTCACAAACAAGTATCTTCCTGATGGCTTAAGCAGAAATGGTCATAAATCATATATAATTGGACAAGTACACTAGGCCATATCCAGGATTTGAAAAGGATAATATAAAATATGATGCAATTTATTGTCTTTTTCCTTAGTGAAAAGATAATGCAAAGGTTCACTATCATTATGAAGTTCTTTTTTTTTTTTTAAGATTTTACTTATTTCACAGAGAGAGAGAGAACACAAGCAGGGGGAGTGGCAGGCAGAGGGAGAAGCAGGCTCCCCGCTGAGCAAGGAGCCCGATGAGGGACTTGATCCCAGGACCCTGGGATCATGACCTGAGCTGAAGGCAGATGTTTAACTGACTGAGCCACCCAGGTGCCCCTCATTATGAGGTTCTTTAGATATATTTTGAAGTTCTTTAGATATATTAATTAGTCTTTTTTTCTTTCAAGAGAAGAAAAGGAATCAAATGTCATTTGATGTTGTAATAACATAATAGTAAAAGAAAAATAGTGAGTTTAGAGATTTATCTTATATTCTAGAATCTAATACTCACTCATCATTACTATTAATGATAAAAATCCAACCTTCATTGCAGCACTGGAAACATAGTTGTAGCACGCCTCTCTCTCATTTTCATGAAAAAGAACTCTGGCCACGGAGGCAGTTGGTCAGACCCTACAAAAAGTGAAGAGTTTGCTCCAATCATAGTTCCTGGATTCTCTACTTTCATTGTTATTTTGATGTAATTCTATTTTTTCCATCCTTCGCATTTTCATGTGTCCAAACTTGATTCAGAAAAGGTCTTGAAACCAATATTCACCAAAGTGTGAATGACCAATGAAAGCAAAGTAAAACCACTGCCTATCTTGGTGCAGAGATGTTTGTTTTGCTTTGTTTTTAAATGTTTTCTGGAGAAGAAAGGTAAAGAAAGGAGCTTAGATGGTTTAAAGAAAAACAGTTTCTTGAGAAAACAGAAAACAAGTGTCGGAGTAGATCTGGAGAAATTGGAAACCGTACACATTGTTTGTGAGAATGTAAAATGGTGTAGCTGCATTGGAAAACAGTATGATGCTTCCTTGCAAAGTTAAACATAGAATTACCATTTGATCTAGCAATTCCACTTCTGCATTTATATGCAAAAATTTTGGGAGAAGGAATAAATAAAAAATATATATAAAAAAGAAAAGCAGTTGTGTTAGTCAATCTATAATGAAGACCAACAGTTAGAATATGAACAATTTGGAAATTTTATTAGGGAAATAAATTTTATGTTAAATTCCAAAAAAATACAAAATATTGGAAAAATGAAAAATGTAGAAGAATGGCTTTGTGGGTGAGGAACAGTCTTACATAATATTTCTTTCACCTTTTCATGAATGATGTAACAGAGCTTCTCAAATTGCAGTCCCCAGATCAGCAGCATCAGCATACCTTGAAAACCTGACAGAAATTCAAATTTCCAGATTTTTGCCTACACCCACTGAGAGGTCAAGCAATCTACATTTTAAGAAGCCCTTCAGGTTATTCTGATATACACTGAAGTTCTAGAACCACACATATAGATGGGATGCTAGGTAAATATATTTAAGTTCCAAATCCTAGGAGCATTTACTAACTGTGACCCTGGAGAAATTATATGCATTCAAAGGGTGTTAGTATTATCCTCTATAAAATGAAAATAGTAATAAAGACTACTGTCAAGGTTAAATGAGTTACTGAATTGGTGATAGACTATCAAATGGGATCTTTCCTGTTGTCTCAATAAATGGCCACAAGAGTTGCTAATATGTCCAAGCAGGAATTTCTAAAATGGAATGGAAATGACCCAAAAATAATCAACTGACTACAGACTCCAAGGGAGAAGATTTGAAATTGTAAAGGCAACGTCTAGTGGAATTGGTAGGAATAGAGAAATTGCAGAGTGTGCTAAGGTTTTTCTCTTCCCATCCCTTTAGGTGAGAAGAGTGCTACTTCCCTCCCCATAAGCCAAGAAAGAGGGTGCCAAGAAAACCCTTTTGAGATTGAAAGAAGATAGCAGGAAAGGAAAAATGAAGGGGGGATATCGGAGGGGGAGACGAACCATGAGAGACTATGGACTCTGAGAAACAAACTGAGGATTCTAGAGGGGAGGTGGGTGGGGGGATGGGTTAGCCTGGTGATGGGTGGGCACATACTGAATGGAGCACTGGGTATTATATGCAAACAATGACTCATGGAACACTACCTCAAAAACTAATGATATAATGTATGGTGATTAATATAACATAATAAAATAAAATTAAATTAAATTAAAAAAAGAAATTCTTTAAAGAAGCTAAGATATTTAATCACACGTGTGCTACGCTCTAGGCCCATTTGGACACAGCCATGTGGGCAGAACAAGGTGAAAGAACTTTTGTGAGGACCTGCTATTTGTCTCTAGGATTTTGGAGCATAGATATATATAGATTCTGATGTGTTATTTTCCATGCTGGACATTTGGAAGTCTGCACTCTGGTTGGGACAGCTCCAAATTGCAGGCCAAGGAAGAGGAGTCAGCATCTGGGCCAGCTGTACTTCCTCTGTTTTGTCAAACAAAGACAGCTACATTTTTTATGGGTCAATTAGATGCCATATATTAGTAGGTAGGTATCTTGAAAGGACCCTACCTATTTGGCTGCCTGCTCTAAGAGTAAGAGACTCTGAGGGTTGGTTGCAAGACATCAGCCAGAGAGCACACTGTCAGAAAATAGCACAGCACAGAGACCTCTGCCCACAGAGATTCCCAAGAACCCACAGATACATTCTCTAAGAGAACCAGCTTTTGGACAACTGCCGTAGAAGACACAGTGGCCAGCCGCTGTCTGCTGAGTCAGAACTACAAGGAGCACCAGCTAAGGCATAAGACCTTTATTCTTCCCTCACCTTTTTTTTTTTAAGATTTTATTTATTTATTTGACAGAGAGAGATACAGTGAGAGAGGGAACACAAGAAGGGGGAGTGAGAGAGGGAGAAGCAGGCTTCCCGCAGAGCGGGGAGCCTGATGCGGGGCTCGAGCCCAGGACCCTGGATCATGACCTGAGCTGAAGGCAGATGCTTAACGACTGAGCCACCCAGGCGCCCCTTCCTTCACCTTTCTTTTTCTAATCTCCATTTCTCTGCCCTGACTCTGAAAGGGTCAGAAAATGGTGCGGGGAGGGGAAAAAAAAGGAGCAAGGTGAAAGTAGACATATATTTCTTTAACCACAGTTGGGTCCTGATCATTGGGTAGTGAAGATAGTTGAATTTTGTGTGACAGTAGGGTCAAATTTTTGACTGAATTGGACTATTACAATTTCTGAAAATGACACTGTTCTAGTGGGTAAGAAGCAACTGAAGAGTGATGGGATCTATCCCAAAGTGATGGTGAGAAAGACAGAGTCAATAAAGCATGTTAAGCAGTAATGGAGAAAATAGAGGAAAGCTGTTTCTAGTTTGTACTTCATCAGTTCTAGTGCATTCAACAAGCTTGTTCCACAAATAAAGTATCTAAGAAAGCATCTGCCATATACAGAGGTAGTCAATACACGTTATCTTTTCCTTTTCTTTCATTTCTTTTTAAATTTTTTATTGTTATGTTAATCACCATATATTACATCATTAGTTTTTGATGTAGTGTTCCATGATTCATTGTTTGCGTGTAACACCCAGTGCTCCATGCAGAATGTGCCCTCTTTAATACCCATCACCAGGCTAACCCATCACCCTAACCTCCTCCCCTCTAGAACCCTCAGTTTGTTTTTCAGAGTCCATCGTCTCTCATGGTTCGTCTTCCCCTCTGACTTACTCCCCTTCATTCTTCCTCTCCTGTTATCTTCTTCTTTTTCTTTTTTCTTAAAATATGTTGCATTATTTGTTTCAGAAGTACAGATCTGTGATTCAACAGTCTTGCACAATTCACAGCGTTCACCATAGCACATACCCTCCCCAATGTCAATCACCCAGCCACCCCATCCCTCCCACCCCCCACCACTCAAGTACCCTCAGTTTGTTTCCTGAGATTAAGAATTCCTCATATCAGTGAGGTCATATGATACATGTCTTTCTCTGATTGACTTATTTCACTAAGCATAACACTCTCCAGTTCCATCCACGTCGTTGCAAATGGGAAGATCTCGTTCCTTTTGATGGCTGCATAATATTCCATTGTGTATATATACCACCTCTTCTTTATGCATTCATCTGTCGATGGACATCTTGACTCTTTCCACAGTTTGGCTATTGTGGACATTGCTGCTATAAACATTGGGGTGCACGTACCCCTTCGGGTCCCTACATTTGTATCTTTGTGGTAAATACCCAGTAGTGCAATTGCTGGATCGAATGGTAGCTCTAAATTCAACTGTATGAGGAACCTTCATACTGTTTTCCAGAGTGGTTGCACCACCTTGCATTCCCACCAACAGTGTAGGAGGGTTCCCCTTTCTCCACATCCCCGCCAACATCTGTCGTTCCCTGACTTGTTAATTTTAGCCATTCTGACGGGTGTGAGGTGGTATCTCATTGAGGTTTTGATTTGGATTTCCCTGATGCCGAGTGATGTTGAGCACTTTTTCATGTGCCTGTTGGCCATTTGGATGTCTTCTTTGGAAACATGTCTGTTCATCTCTTCTGCTCATTTCTTGATTGGATTATTTGTTCTTTGGGTGTTGAGTTTGATAAGTTCTTTATAGAGTTTGGATACTAGCCCTTTATATGATATGTCATCTGCAAATATTTTCTCCCATTCTGTCGGTTGTCTTTTGGTTTGGTGGACTGTTTCTTTTGCTGTGCAAAAGCTTTTTCTCTTGAAGTCCCAATAGTTCATTTTTACCCTGGCTTCCCGTGCCTTTGGCGATGTTTCTAGGAAGAAGTTGCTGTGGCTGAGGTCGAAGAGGTTGCTACCTGTGTTTCCTTTAGGATTTTGATGGACTCCTGTCTCACGTTTAGGTCTTTCAACTATTTGGAGTCTATTTTTGTGTGTGGTGTAAGGAAATGGTCCAGGTTCATTCTTCTGCCTGTGGCTGTCCAATTTTCCCAACACCATTTGTTGAAGAGACTGTCTTTTTTCCATTGGACGTTCTTTCCTGCTTTGTCAAAGATGAGTTGACCATAGAGTTGAGGGTCCATTTCTGGGCTCTCGATTCAGTTCCATTGATCTGTGTGTCTGTTTTTGTGCCAGTACCATACTGTCTTAATGATGACAGCTTTGTAATAGAGCTGGAAGTCCGGAATTGTGACGCCGCCAGCTTTGCTTTTCTTTTTCAAGATTCCTCTGGCTATTCGGGGTCTCTTCTGGTTCCATACAAATTTTAGGATTATTTGTTCCATTTCTTTGAAAAAAGTGGATGGTATTTTGATGGGGATTGCATTGAATGTGTAGATTGCTCTAGGTAGCATTGACATCTTCACAATGTTGGTTCTCCCAATCCATGAGCATGGAACGTTTTTGCATTTCTTTGTGTCTTCTTCCATTTCTTTCATGAGTATTTTATAGTTTTCTGAGTACAGGTCCTTTGCCTCTTTGATTAAACTTATCCTAGGTATCTTATGGTTTTGGGTGCAATTGTAAATGGGATCGACTCCTTGATTTGTCTCTCTTCTGTCTTGTTGTTGGTGTATAGGATTGCCACTGATTTCTGTGCATTGATTTTATATCCTGCTACTTTACTGAATTCCTGTATGAGTTCTAGCAGTTTTGGGGTGGAGTCTTTTGGGTTTTCCACATACAGTATCATATCATCTGCAAAGAGTGAGAGTTTGACTTCCTCTTTGCTGATTTGGATGCCTTTGATTTCTTTTTGTTGTCTGATTGCTGTGGTGAGGAATTCTAATAATATGTTGAATAGCAGTGGTGAGAGTGGACATCCCTGCCGCATTCCTGACCTTAGGGGAAAAGCTCTCAGCCTTTCCCCATTGAGAATGATATTCGCTGTAGGTTTTTCATAGATGGCTTTTATGATATTGAGGTATGTACCCTCTAACCCTACACTCTGAAGAGTTTTGATCAAGAAAGGATGCTGTACTTGTCAAATGCTTTTTCTGCATCTATTGAGAGGATCATATGATTCTTGTTCTTTCTTTTGTTAATGTGTTGTATCACGTTGATTGATTTGCGGATGTTGAACCATCCTTGCAGCCCAGGGATAAATCCCAGTTGGTCGTGGTGAATAATCCTTTTAATGTACTGTTGGATCCTATCGGCTAGCATTTTGGTGAAAATTTTTGCATCCATGTTCATCAAGGATATTGGTCTGTAATTCTCCTTTTTGATGGGGTCTTTGTCTGGTTTTAGGATCAAGGTAATGCTGGCCTCATAAAATGAGTTTGGAAGTTTTCCTTCCATTTCTATTTTTTGGAACAGTTTCAGGAGAATAGGTATTAATTCTTCTTTAAATGTCTGATAGAATTCCCCGGGGAAGCCATCTGGCCCTGGGCTTTTGTTTCTTGGGAGATTTTTGATGACTGCTTCAATTTCCTTAGTGGTTATAGGTCTGTTCAGGTTTTCTATTTCTTCCTGGTTCAATTTAGGTAGTTGATACATGCCTAGGAATGCATCCATTTCTTCCAGGTTATCTAATTTGCTGGCATAGAGTTGCTCATAATATGTTCTTATCATTGTTTGTATTTCTTTGGTGTTGGTTGTGATCTCTCCTCTTTCATTCATGATTTTGTTGATTTGGGTCATTTCTCTTTTCTTTTTGATCAGTCTGGCCAGGGGTTTATCAATCTTGTTAATTCATTCAAAGAACCAGCTCCTAGTTTCGTTGATCTGTTCTACTGTTCTTTTGGTTTCTAGTTCATTGATTTCTGCTCTGATCTTTATTATTTCTCTTCTCCTGCTGGGTTTAGTCTTTATTTGCTGTTCTTTCTCCAGCTCCTTTAGGTGTAGGGTTAGGTTGTGTATTTGAGACCTTTCTTGTTTCTTGAGAAAGGCTTGTATTGCTATATACTTTCCTCTCAGGACTGCCTTTGCTGTATCCCAAAGATTTTGAACAGTTGTGTTTTCATTTTCATTTGTTTCCATGAATTTTTTTAATTTTTCTTTAATTTCCTGGTTGACCCATTCATTCTTTAGCCTCCATGTATTTGAGTTCTTTCCGACTTTCCTCTTGTGATTGAGTTCTATTTTCAAAGCACTGTGGTCTGAAAATATGCAGGGAATAATCCCAATCTTTTGGTACTGGTTGAGACCTGATTTGTGACCCAGGATGTGATCAATTCTTGAGAATGTTCCATGGGCACTAGAGAAGAATGTGTATTCCGTTGCTTTGGGATGGAATGTTCTGAATATGTCTGTGAAGTCCATTTGGTCCAGTGTGTCATTTAAAGTCTTTATTTCCTTGTTGATCTTTTGCTTAGATGATCTGTCCATTTCAGTCAGGGGGGTGTTAAAGTCCCCCACTATTATTGTATTGTTGTCAATGTGTTTCTTTGCTTTTGTTATTAATTGCCTTATATAATTGCCTGCGCCCATGTTCGGGGCATAGATATTTACAATTGTTAGATCTTCTTGTTGGATAGACCCTTTAAGTAGGATATACTGTCCTTCCTCATCTCTTATTACAGTCTTTGTTTTAAAATCTAGTTTGTCTGATATAAGGATTGCCACCCCAGCTTTCTTTTGCTGTCCATTAGCATGGTAAATGGTTTTCCACCCCCTCACTTTTAATATGGGGGTGTCTTTGGGTCTAAAATGAGTCTCTTGCAGACAGCACATTGATGGGTCTTGTTTTTTAATCCAATCTGGTAGCCTGTGTCTTTTGATTGGGGCATTTAGCCCATTTACATTCAGGGTAACTATTGAAAGGTATGAATTTAGTGCCATTGTATTGCCTGTAAGGTGACTGTTAACTGTATGTTGTCTGTGTTCCTTTTGATCTTTGCTGCTTTTAGGCTTTCTTTTTGCTTAGAGGACCCCTCTCAATATTTCTTGGAGGGCTGGTTTCGTGTTTGCAAATTCCTTTAGTTTTTGTTTGTTCTGGAAGCTTTTTATCTCTCCTATTTTCAATGACAGCCTAGCTGGATATAGTATTCTTGGCTGCATATATTTCTCGTTTAGTGCTCTGAAGATATCTTGCCAGTCCTTTCTGGCCTGCCAGGTCTCTTTGGATAGGTCTGTTGCCAATCTAATGTTTCTACCATTGTAGGTTACATATCTCTTCTCCCAAGCTGCTTTCAGGATTTTCTCTTTGTCTCTGAGACTTGTAAGTTTTACTATTAGATGTCGAGGTGTTGACCCATTATTATTGATTTTGAGAGGGGTTCTCTGTGCCTCCTGGATTTTGATGCCTGTTTCCTTCCTCACATTAGGGAAGTTCTCTGCTATAATTTGCTCCAATATACCTTCTGCCCCTCTCTCCCTCTCTTCTTCTTCTGGGATCCCAATTATTCTAATGTTGTTTCATCTTATCGTATCACTTATCTCTCGAATTCTGCCCTCGTGATCCTGTAGTTGTTTCTCTCTCTTTTTCTCAGCCTCTTTATTTTCCATCATTTGGTCTTCTATATCACTGATTCTCTATTCTGCCTCATTTATCCTAGCAATTAGTGCCCCCATTTTTGATTGCACCTCATCAATAGCCTTTTTGATTTTGACTTGGTTAGATTTTAGTTCTTTTATTTCTCCAGAAAGCGTTTCTCTAATAACTTCCACGCTTTTTCAAGCCCAGCTAGTATTTTTAAAGTCATGATTTTGAACTCTAGGTCCGACATCGTACTAATGTCCATATTGAGTAGGTCCCTGGCTGACGGTACTACCTCTTGTTCTTTTTGCTGAGGTGATTTTTTTCATCTTGTCATTTTGTCCAGAGGAGAATAGATGAATGAGAGAACAAAATGCTAACAGGGTTACAATGTCCCCAGCAAATATACTGTATACAAAGCAGAAAAGACCTGAAACCAGGGGAAAAGAAAGGGAAAGAAAGAAAAAAGAAAGTGAAAAAAAAAGAAAAAAAAGATAAAAACAAAAACAGAACAATACAAAAAAAGCAGAATATGATCAAATATGATCAGGCTAGTGCATAGATCAGTGCCACACACTAGATTTTGGGCGTATTTTGGTCTGTTAGAAAAAAGTGCCTCCTAAAATTTTAAAGGAAGAAAGACATATATGTACAAAATAAGGGTTGATACAATTAAGGGATGGAAGATGACTGTAAAGATGAAAATTATAAAAGATTTTATAAAAGGACTTGATAAGATAAGAAGTTGTTTGAAAAAAGAAAGAAGATTTAAGAAAAAAAAGGAAAAAGGGAGAGAATGTGATCAGGCAGGAGACTAGAACAAAGCCATACACTAGTGATTTAGGGTATATTTTAATCTGCTAGAAGAAACTGTATCTCAAAATTTTAAAGAGAGAACAACTTATATATATATGCCAAAAATAAGGGTAACTACTATGAAGGGATAAAATATGACTCTAAAAATGAAAAATAAAAAATGTTTTTTTTTTTTTAAAAGGGATTGATAAGATGTTGGTTGAAAAAGGGAAAAAGAAAAATAAAAAAAAACAGTTAACAAAAATTAACTTTGATGAACTAATGAATCATGGTAAAAAAAAAGCCATGAATTCTATGTGCAGTATTCCCCTAGCGCTGGAGTTCTCCGTTCTCCTTGATTGGTAAACTTGGTCTTGGCTTGCTGGCTGTTCGTGCTGATCTTCCGGGGGTGGGGCCTGTTGCAGTGGTTTCCAAATGTCTTTGCCGGAGGCTGAATTGCCCCGCTCCTGTCGATCCGGGTTAAGGAAGCTGCTTGGGTTTGCTCTCAGGAGCTTTTGTTCCCTGCAAGCTCTCGGTACAGCTTTGGAGGACCAGGGCAAAAATGGTGGCCTCCCAATCTCCACCCGGAGGAGCTGAGAATTCGGGGCCCCGCTCCTCAGTGCGCCCCCAGAGAAAAGCAGTCACTCCCGTCTCCCTGGTCTCCGGCCGCACTCCGTGCTCACCCGTCCTGTGACCTAGCGTTTCTATCTCTGGCACCCGACGCCGTGTGGAGTCTCCAAATCCAGCAGATCCCTGCTGTGCGCTCCCGCGCCACTCCTCCCAGGGGAGGAAGGGGAGTCTCCCCGGCTCTGCCACTTGTTGGGTCCCTGCTGGAGGAGCAGGGACCCAACTGTGCTGTGGATCACAGTTTATGGCCACCACGAGCTGAGAGCCGCGCCTCGGTTCGTCTCTGCAGCCGGCTTCCCCGCTCCGATACCTGGGAGCTCTGCCGCACTCAGGCACCCCCCGGTCTTTCTGTGACCCCGAGGGTCCTGAGACCACACTGTCCCAGGAGGATTCCACCCCCCGCTTAGCCACTGCAGCGACGTCCCTCAGCTGAGCCAACTTCTAAAAGGTCCGATTTTGTGCTTTGCGGCTCTATCACTTGCCAGAAGCGGCTGGCGGAGGCCCCTCCCCCGCTGTCTATCCTCCCGAATATCGCCTTGGATTCACTTCTCCGCAGATCCTACCTTCCAGTAAGTGGTCGCTTCTCTGTTCAGAGAGTTGTTACTATTCTTATCTTCGATCTCCTATTGAGTTCATAGGTGTTCAGAATGGTTTGATCTCTATTCAGCTGAATTCCTGAGACCAGACGAAATCTAGGTCTCCTACTCCTCTGCCATCTTGCTCCTCCTGGAACAGAATCCTTTTCTTTCTTTTTTTCCCTTCTTGGTAAGAAGGTTGCGTGGGATGGGTGTCAAATATGACTTTTTGCTATTTTTCAGTTAGTGGATCAAAGCCACTTGTAAGAACTTTTAATATTAACCAGTTCTGAAGAATGAAACTTGAGCAATGAATACTTTTCAGAAAGATTTTGACTCATAGAAAAGTATTACAGCAAATCTTTTTCTCCTCATGCTGGTGAAACAGAAATAAGATGAAATTCAGCAAGGGCTGAAAACACTTGAAAATTAGTGGGAAGCAAACTTTTAACTTAGTATTTGATTATCTTTGCATTTGTTCATAGTTGAAATTATTTTGAAATTAATAACCTAATTATTTACATTAACTTACTTTTAATGGAGATATGTAATTCTTAATATCATAGAATTGTGACACATTTAATGTTACCTAAGAAAATCCTTATTATTAAGGTCACAAATCCCAGCTCTCATTATGTTGACCTGAAGATAGTCAAGCCACATTTTCAGCAAAGTTACTTGGAAATGTGGAACACAGAATAGGGAAGCCTGGCTCCAGACTAAGGAGGGAAGATGTTTAAGTTGACTTGATCCTCAAGGGGGAAATGTTTTTTTTTTTCTCATTTTTTTATTATTATGTTAATCACCATATATTACATCATTAGTTTTTGATGTAGTGTTCCATGATTCATTATTTGTGCATAACACCCAGTGCTGCATGCAGAGTGTGCCCTCTTTAATATCCATCACCAGGCTAACCCATCCCCCCACCCACTCCCCTCTAGAACCCTCAGTTTGTTGTTCAGAGTCCATCGTCTCTCATGGTTCATCTCCCCATCCGACTTACTCCCCTTCATTCTTCCCCTCCTGCTATCTTCTTCTTTCTTTTTTTTTCTTAACATGTATTGCATTATTTGTTTCAGAAGTACAGATCTGTGATTCAACAGTCTAGCACAATTCACAGTGCTCACCATAGCACATACCCTCCCCAATGTCTATCACCCAGCCACCCCATCCCTTCCACCCCCCACCACTCAAGCAACCCTCAGTTTGTTCCCTGAGATTAAGAATTCCTCATATCAGTGAGGTCATATGATACATATCTTTCTCTGATTGACTTATTTCACTCAGCATAACACCCTCCAGTTCCATCCACGTTGTTGCAAATGGCAAGATCTCATTCCTTTTGATGGCTGCATAATATTCCATTGTGTATATATACTACATCTTTATCATTTCATCTGTCGATTGACATCTTGGCTCTTTCCACAGTTTGGCTATTGTGGACATTGCTGCTATAAACATTGGGGTGCACATACCCCTTTGGATCCCTACATTTATATCTTTGGAGTAAATACCTAGTAGTGAAATTGCTGGATCATAGGGTAGCTCTATTTTCAACTGTTTGAGGAACCTCCATACTGTTTTCCAGAGTAGTTGCACCAGCTTGCATTCCCACCAACAGTGTAGGAGGGTTCCCCTTTCTCCACATCCCCGCCAACATCTGTCGTTTCCTGACGTGTTAATTCTAGCCATTCTGACTGGTGTGAGGTGGTATCTCATTGAGGTTTTGATTTGGATTTCCCTGATGCCAAGTGATGTTGAGCACTTTTTCATGTGTCTGTTGGCCATTTGGATGTCTTCTTTGGAAAAATGTCTGTTCATGTCTTCTGCCCATTTCTTAATTGGATTATTTGTTCTTTGGGTGTTGAGTTTGATAAATTCTTTATAGAGTTTGGATACTAGCCCTTTATATGATATGTCATCTGCAAATATTTTCTCCCATTCTGTCGGTTGTCTTTTGGTTTGGTGGACTGTTTCTTTTGCTGTGCAAAAGCTTTTTATCTTGATGAAGTCCCAATAGTTCATTTTTACCCTGGCTTCCCTTGCCTTTGGCAATGTTTCTAGGAAGAAGTTGCTGCGGCTGAGGTCGAAGAGGTTGCTACCTGTGTTTCCTTTAGGATTTTGATGGACTCCTGTCTCACGTTTAGGTCTTTCAACCATTTGGAGTCTATTTTTGTGTGTGGTGTAAGGAAATGGTCCAGGTTCATTCTTCTGCCTGTGGCTGTCCAATTTTCCCAACACCATTTGTTGAAGAGACTGTCTTTTTTCCATTGGACGTTCTTTCCTGCTTTGTCAAAGATGAGTTGACCATAGAGTTGAGGGTCCATTTCTGGGCTCTCGATTCAGTTCCATTGATCTGTGTGTCTGTTTTTGTGCCAGTACCATACTGTCTTAATGATGACAGCTTTGTAATAGAGCTGGAAGTCCGGAATTGTGACGCCGCCAGCTTTGCTTTTCTTTTTCAAGATTCCTCTGGCTATTCGGGGTCTCTTCTGGTTCCATACAAATTTTAGGATTATTTGTTCCATTTCTTTGAAAAAAGTGGATGGTATTTTGATGGGGATTGCATTGAATGTGTAGATTGCTCTAGGTAGCATTGACATCTTCACAATGTTGGTTCTCCCAATCCATGAGCATGGAACGTTTTTGCATTTCTTTGTGTCTTCTTCCATTTCTTTCATGAGTATTTTATAGTTTTCTGAGTACAGGTCCTTTGCCTCTTTGATTAAACTTATCCTAGGTATCTTATGGTTTTGGGTGCAATTGTAAATGGGATCGACTCCTTGATTTGTCTCTCTTCTGTCTTGTTGTTGGTGTATAGGATTGCCACTGATTTCTGTGCATTGATTTTATATCCTGCTACTTTACTGAATTCCTGTATGAGTTCTAGCAGTTTTGGGGTGGAGTCTTTTGGGTTTTCCACATACAGTATCATATCATCTGCAAAGAGGAGAGTTTGACTTCCTCTTTGCCGATTTGGATGCCTTTGATTTCTTTTTGTTGTCTGATTGCTGTGGCTAGGCCTTTTAATACTATGTTGAATAGCAGTGTTGATAGTGGACGTCCCTGTCGCGTTCCTGACCTTAGGGGAAATGCTCTCAGCTTTTCCCCATTGAGAATGATTTTCGCTGTAGGTTTTTCATAGATGGCTTTTATGATATTGAGGTATGTACCCTCTAACGCTACACTCTGAAGAGTTTTGATCAAGAAGGGATGCTGTACTTGTCAAATGCTTTTTCTGCATCTATTGAGAGGATCATATGATTCTTGTTCTTTCTTTTGTTAATGTGTTGTATCACGTTGATTGATTTGCGGATGTTGAACCAACCTTGCAGCCCAGGGATAAATCCCACTTGGTCATGGTGAATAATCCTTTTAATGTACTGTTGGAGCCTATTGGCTAGGATTTTGGTGATAATTTTCGTATCCATGTTCATCAAGGATATTGGTCTGTAATTCTCCTTTTTGATGGGGTTTTTGTCTGGTTTTGGGATAAAGGTAATGGTAGCCTAATAAAATGAGTTTAGAAGTTTTCCTTCCATTTCTATTTTTTGGAACAGTTTCAGGAGAATAGGTATTAATTCTTCTTGAAATGTTTGGTAGAATTCCCCTGGGAAGCCATCTGGCCCTGGGGTTTTTTTTGTTGGGAGATTTTTGATGACTGCTTCAATTACCTTTGTGGTTATAGGTCTGTTCAGGTTTTCTATTTCTTCCTGGTTCAATTTTGGTAGTTGATACATCTCTAGGAATGCACCCATTTCTTCCAGGTTATCAAATTTGGTGGCATAGAGTTGCTCATAATATGTTCTTATCATTGTTTGTATTTCTTTGGTGTTGGTTGTGATTTCTCCTCTTTCATTCATGATTTTGTTGATTTGGGTCATTTCTCTTTGATTTTTTGATAAGTCTGGCCAGGGGTTTATCAATCTTGTTAATTCTTTCAAAGAACCAGCTCTTAGTTTCGTTGATCTGTTCTACTGTTCTTTTGGTTTCTATTTCATTGGTTTCTGTTCTGATCTTTATTATTTCTCTTCTCTTGCTGGGTTTAGGCTTTATTTGCTGTTCTTTCTCTAGCTCCTTTAGGTGTAGGGTTAGGTTGTGTATGAGACCTTTCTTGTTTCTTGAGAAAGGCTTGTATTGCTATATACTTTCCTCTTAGGACTGCTTTTGCTGTATCCCAAAGATTCTGAACAGTTGTGTTTTCATTTTCACTTGTTTCCATGAATTTTTTTAATTCTTCTTTAATTTCCTGGTTGACCCATTCATTCTTTAGTAGGATGCTCTTTAGCCTCCATGTATTTGAGTTCTTTCCGACTTTCCTCTTGTAATGGAGTTCTAGTTTCAAAGCATTGTGGTCTGAAAATATGCAGGGAATAATCCCAATCTTTTGGTACCGGTTGAGACCTGATTTGTGACCTAGGTTGTGATCACTTCTGGAGAATGTTCCATGGACACTAGAGAAGAATGTGTATTCTGTTGCTTTGGGATGGAATATTCTCAATATGTCTGTGAAGACCATTTGGTCGAGTGTTTCATTTAAAGTCTTTATTTCCTTGTTGGTCTTTTGTTTAGATGATCTGTCCATTTCAGTGAGGGGGCTGTTAAAGTCCCCCATGATTATTGTATTGTTGTCAATGTATTTCTTTGCTTTTGTTATTAATTGCCTTATATAATTGGCTGCTCCCATGTTAGGGGCATAGATATTTACAATTGTTAGATCTTCATGGTGGATAGACCCTTTAAGTAGGATATATTGTCTTTCTTCATCTCTTAGTACAGTCTTTGTTTTAAATTTTAATTTGTCTGATATAAGGATTGCCACCCCAGCTTTCTTTTGGTGTCCATTAGCATGGTAAATCATTTTCCACCCCCTCACTTTCAATCTGGGGGTGTCTTTGGGTCTAAGATGAGTCTCTTGCAGACAGCATATCGATGGGTCTTGTTTTTTAATCCAATCTGATAGTCTGTGTCTTTTGATTGGGGCATTTAGCCCATTTACATTCAGGGTAACTATTGAAAGATATGAATTTAGTGCCATTGTATTGCCTGTAAGGTGACTGTGACTGTATATTGTCTGTGTTCCTTTCTGATCTATGCTGCTTTTAGGCTCTCTCTTTGCTTAGAGGACGCCTTTCAATATTTCTTGGAGGGCTGGTTTCGTGTTTGCAAATTCCTTTAGTTTTTGTTTGTTCTGGAAGCTTTTGATCTGTCCTTCTATTTTCAATGACAGCCTAGCTGGATATAGTATTCTTGGCTGCATATTTTTCTCGTTTAGTGCTCTGAAGATATCATGCCCGTCCTTTCTGTCCTGCCAGGTCTCTGTGGATAGGTCTGTTGCCAATCTAATGTTTCTACAATTATAGGTTACATATTTCTTCTTCTGAGCTTCTTTCAGGATTTTCTCTTTGTCTCTGAGACTCGTAAGTTTTACTATTAGATGTCAGGGTTTTGACCTCTTTTTACTGATTTTGAGAGGGGTTCTCTGTGCCTCCTGGATTGTGATGCCTGTTTCCTTCCCCAAATTAGGGAAGTTCTCTGCTATAATTTGCGCCAATATACCTTCTGCCCCTCTCTCTCTTTCTTCTTCTTCTGGGATCCCAATTATTCTAATGTTGTTTCATCTTATCGTATCGCTTATCTCTTGAATTCTGCCCTCATGATCCAGTAGTTGTTTCTCTCTCTTTTCCTCAGCCTCTTTATTTTCCATCATTTGGTCTTCTATATCACTGGTTATCTCTTCTGCCTCATTTATCCTAGAGTTAGTGCCCCCATTTTTGTTTGCACCTCATTAATAGCCTTTTTGCTTTTGACTTCTTAGATTTTAGTTCTTTTATTTCTCCAGAAAGGGTTTCTCTAATAACGTCCACATCTTTTTTCAAGCCCAGTTAGTATCTTTAAAGTCATGATTCTGAACTCTAGGTCTGACATCGTACTACTATCCGTATTGCATAGGTCCCTGGCAGACAGCACTATCTCTTGTTCTTTTTGCTCAGGTGATTTTTTTCATCTTTTCATTTTGTCCAGTGGAGAATAGATGATTGAGGGAACAAAATGCTAAGAGGTTCACAACGTCCCCAGCAAATATACTCTATACAAATCAGAAAAGACCTGAAACCAGGGAAAAGAAAGGGAAAGAAAGAAAAAAGAAAGAGGAAAAAAAAGAAAAAAGGAAAAGAAAAAGATAAAAACAAAGAAAAACAGAACGAAACAAAATAAAACAGAATATAATCAAATATGATCAGACTAGTGTATAGATCAGTGCCACACACTGATTTTGGACGTATTTTGGTCTGTTAGAAGAAAGTGACTTCTAATATTTTAAAGGAAGAAAGACTTATATATGTAGAAAATAAGGGTTGATACAACGAAGGGAAGGAAGATGACTCTAAAGATGAAAATTATAAAAGATTTTATAAAAGGAATTGATAAGATAAGAAGTTGTTTAAAAAAAGAAACAAGAGGATTAAAAACAAAGAAGAAAAAGAAAAAAGAAAAGGGAGAGACTGATCAGGCAGGAGACTAGAACAAAGCATACACTAGTGATTTAGGGTATATTTTGATCTCTTAGAAGAAACTGTATCTCAGAATTTTAAAGAGAGAATAACTTATATATATATGCCAAAAATAATGGTAACTACTATGAAGGGATAAAATATGACTCTAAAAATGAAAAATAAAAAAAAATTTTTTTAAAAAAGGGATTGATAAGATGTTGGTTGAAAAAGGGAAACAGAAAAATTCAAAAAAAGAAAAACAGTTAAAAAATCAACTTTGAAAAACTAATGAATCATGGTAAAAAAGCCATGAATTCTATGTGCAGTATTCCCCTAGCGCTGGAGTTCTGTTCTCCTGGATCGGTAAACTTGGTCTTGGCTTGCTGGCTGTTCGTGCTGATCTTCTGGGGGAGGGGCCTGTTGCCGTGGTTCCCAAATGTCTTTGCCGGAGGTGGAATTGCCCCGCCCTTTTCATTCCGGGCTAAGCAAGCTGCTCGGGTTTGCTCTCTGGTGCTTTTTTTCCCTGCTCTCGGTACCGCTTTGGAGGACCAGAGTGAAAATGGTGGCCTCCCAATCTCCGCCCGGAGGAGCTGAGACTCGGGGCCCCGCTTCTCAGTGCGCCCCCGGAGAAAAGCAGTCACTCCCGTCTCCCCAGTCTCTGGCCGCACTCCATGCTCACCCGGCCTGTGACCGAGCGTTTCTATCTCTGGCACCCGACCCCGTGTGGAGTCTCCAAACCAGCAGATCCCTGTGGTGCGCTCCCGCGCCGCTCCTCCCAGGGAAGGAAGGGGAGTCTCCCCGGCTCTGCCACTTGTTGGGTCCCTGCTGGAGGAGCAGTGACCCAACTGTGCTGTGGATCACAGTTTATGGCAACCCCGAGCTGAGAGCCCGCGCCTCGGTTCCGTCTCTGCAGCTGGCTTCCCCGCTCCGATACCTGGGAGTTCTGCCGCACTCAGGCACCCCTGGTCTTTCTGTGACCCCGAGGGTCCTGAGACCATACTGTCCCGCGAGGGTTCCACCCCCTGCTTAGCCACTGCAGCGACGTCCCTCAGCAGAGCTGGCTTCTAAAAGTTCCGATTTTGTGCCCCGCGGCTCTAGCACTTGCCAGAAGCGGCCGACGGAGGCCCCCTCCCCCGCCATCTCTCCTCCGGAATATCGCCTCCGATTCACTTCTCTCCACGTCCTACCTTCCAATAAGTGGTTGCTTTTCTGTTCAGAGAGTTGTTGGTATTCTTCTCTCCAATTTCCTGTTGAGTTTGTAGGTGTTCAGAATGAACACCTACAGCTGAATTCCTGAGACCAGACGAAACCCAGGTCTCCTACTCCTCCGCCATCTTGCTCCGCCAGTCACCATATTTGTTTCAAGGGGGAAATGTTTATGACCACTTATCACTCTGACCTAGAGTTGACTCCAATCTGGGGTTCGAATAATTCATTCTTGACCTAAAAATGTTCACTCTGAGGCTATTCTTGCCTATTTTTCCTCACCCTTCACCCAATCCTGGCATAAAATGATTTCTAATGATTATATTACTGAAATAATTTATTGAAATTTCATAAAAATCATATATGAAACCATTATAATACTTACAAGTACATTGGAAAATTAGCATTATTTTTATTTGCTTTTTGCCCAAATTAGCTAATATTTGGAAAATGACAGAATATCAAGATCAATGGATCTCTAGGTAGCACTTTTAGATGATTATTTTTGTGACACAGTTTGCATATCTGATGACTTACTCAAAATTTCACCTTGGTCCTGTAGGAAGATAGAAAACCAGAAGTGTGAGTTGCTATAGGACAAATAAATTTGTTCTCTGGGGGGCAAACGGTTTGAAACCTACACATAAATGTAAAGAGCTTTCAATTTTAACTGAGTTTTACCTTTATAGGGTAGAGTTTTTTTTATTTGCAATATTCTGAATTACAAAATTATGGATGTGGTGTAATACTTTTCACTACTTCCTCTTCCCAGTGCTCACACCAAGAAGGCTATTTATTATAACCCAGGTCTTTCTTTATTAATGAACAGTAAATAGTGGTATGTCAGAGCAATCAAAGGTTATATTTTTAGGACTTCTGTGATGTCAAATCAATCTGTGGGAATCACTGCAATTTATGGTACTGTAATTTCTGCACTCCTACAAGGACAATGAAATCTTGAGAATCAAAGTGTTGTGATCATTGTGCAATTCCTACATTTTGGATAGTTCCTAACTGATTGCATATGCAGCACATTATGTACTGGTGCACTGATGCCTACAAACAGCAATTACAGTATTTTTTATCTTTTATCAATCTAAAATTAATGGAAACCCTTCTTGCTTTGGCCTTAACAAATGGCATTGTGCCCTTTGTAAATCTTCAGAGGCTATTAAAATTTCCCTTGTGATACAGTGATGAGAAGGAAATGCTTTTGAACATTTCTAATTGGAAACTGAAAATTCTAAGATAGGAGAAAACTTTGAAAAGTATTGATTGCTCGGGGGCCATTTTCCTTAGGGAGGAGAAAAACAATGGGCTAGAACCAAATTAGACATAGTCCAATTCTTTAATCCTACAAACACACTCATTACTTACTGCTTAGTACCTTCTCTGTTAACCACAGGGCTTGGGTCATTATAGATCATAGACCCAGTAAAAGCCTCCAAACTCTTGGAGAGTAGTAGAAATCTTCAAATTTGCCATTCTGAGAACACTGAAGAAAGCATCATGCCCTTTGTTGCTTCTATACTTGGACCTGCACTTTGATCTGTTTAGAATGTTCTTAGTTCTTTTTTCTGCCTGGCAAATGTCTACTCTTTAAAAATTACATTTTTGGTGTGTCATTATGAAAGAAATATGTGTTCATTTTAGAAAATTTGAAAATACAACACGACAAAATATGATGCACTATATGTTGGCTAACTGAATATTAAAAAAAAGAGGTATAAAATGGGAAAAAAAATCTTCCTCGACTTCTCAGACATAACCACTATCACTTCTTTAGTAGGTATCATCCCAGACGTTTATTGGTGGAAATATGTATAATGCATGTGCATGTAAGCCTATGTGTTTAACGATTGGAATGATTATTTACTATTTGTTACCCACTTGGGACTTATACAGTTTAATTTTATAGCATATACTTATCTTCTTCCAAACATGATATTAATAATACTTTATCATATAATGTACTGTAGTGTATTTAAACAGAATCCTCTACTTTTTTTCAAACAGAATCCTCTAACATGGGAAATTCAGGTGGTTCTTAATTTTCTCCACTTTGATAAAGCTGGTATGAATTTTCTTTACTTTTACCTTTATGTCTTTTTTATTTGGTATCTCTGAATTTTTATCCTAGGAAAGTTCTTCAAATGAGAACTAGAGGTCAAGAGATATAAAAATTTTTTAAAAATTTTTGACACATATAGCCAAAAAGTTGATAAAAAAGATATATCTTTATGTACTCTCTCAGCAGAGGATGAGCTGAAAATGTCTTTGGCAATTTGATATATGAAAAATTGCATTTCATTATATTTTTAATTTAATCATTTTGATTTCTGGTACAATAAACATCTTTTGTGTATTAATTTATCTTTTGTTTTTCAATTTTGTGACTCATTTGATGTTCTTTGCTCATATTTCGATAGGACTCTGTCTTAATTTTCTAAGTGTCTTTTGTATAGAAAAAAATTTTTGTCATGTACTTTGAATCTTTTGTATTACTACTTTGAATTTTTGTTTGCTTATAAAATAATTTAAATATACATATCAAATTTTTATAGAGTCAAAACTATGTCTCAATATTATTTGTTATAAAATAGTTGCTGATCATCAGTATCTGCCACTATCACAAAAAAGGGGTCCAAAAGATACTGTGTATCTCCTGATGGAAGAACAAAATACCCCCTCTCTTTCCTGTAGCAGAGTCAAGCCCTGACATTCATTAATTCCCAAATAGGTTTCCAAAAGCCAATTTCATCCAAAGACAAACTTATTTTTTTTCAAAATTGAAACAAAATAGTATTGGAACTATTATCATTATTTTACATGCTTTCATTGTTTTGTTAATGTAATACAATGTGAAAAGACAGAAAGGAATCAACATTGGAAAAATAATAAGAAATTTCATAATTTTCATATCTATTAATTATAAATGCAGAACAATTGAATAATACAAGCTAAAACAATCTTGCTAAAGATATGCAAGATAGCTAAGTAAAATTCAATAGAATTTCTATGTACCATTAGTAACAAGCTGGAAAATATGTTTAAAGTGTGGCATTTCATTGATCTTATAAGCATTATTAAAAAGTTTAACTGAGCATGATAGTGCTATGTAGTAATATATTTTAGCATCTGCTCAGACTGATCCCTATAGATTATTTTAAATGAACAAGAAAATGTTCTATGTTCTTATGACTTTATTCAATAGATACACATTACCTGCTTATTGTTCTACACCCTTGATTAAAATTAGAGACTACAAAACCAACACACAAAAATCAGCTGCATTTCTAAACACTAAAAATGAGCAGTGTGAAAAAGAAATCTAAAAAAAAATTCCATTTACAATAACATCCAAAAGAATAAAATGCTTTGTAATAGATTTAAACAAAGAGGCAAAAGATTTGTATAGTGAAAACTGTAAAAAGATTTTCCATTTAAAGATTTCTATTTAAAAAGGCATAAATAAGTGGAAATACATCATGAATTCATGGTTGGAACACTTAATATTGTTAATCTGATAATATTGTTCAAAGTGATCTTCAAATTGAAAGCAATCCCTAGCAAAATCATAATGATTTTTTATTTTATAGAAATAGAAAAACCCATAAGATTCATATGACCCAGAATAGCCCAAACAATCTTGAAAAGAGCAAAACTGGAGGACTCACACTTTCTGATTTCAAGCTTACTATAAAGCTGTAGCAATCAAAAGTAGGATACTGTCACAAGAACTAAATATAGACCAATAGAATAAAATAGAAAGTCGGGAAATAAACCCTCACTTATTTGGTCAATTGATTTTCAATAGGGGAGCCAACATCATTCAATGAAGAGAGGACAATCTTTCTTTCTTTCTTTTTGTTTGTAAGAAATAGATTCACCTTCAATTGTTAAATCCAATGGTTGATGCATTGTTATGCTTTATGAAGGCATTTTGATACTTTCCTTTTTCATAATGTTAATAAGACTGACTTAAAAAAAAATAATTCCAGTATAGCTAGCATACAGTGTTATATCAGCTTCAGGCGTACAATATAGTGATTCAGCACTTCCATACACAACACTGTGCTCATCACAAGTGCCCTACTTAATCCCTGTCACCTGTTTAATCCATCCCCTCACCCACCTACCCTCTGGTACCCATCAGTTTGTTCTCTATAGTTGAGTCTGCTTTTTTTTTTTTTTTTGGTTTGTCTCTTTCTTTCTTTCTTTCTTTCTTTCTTTCTTCCTTCCTTCCTTCCTTCCTTCCTTCCTTCCTTCCTCCCTCCCTCCCTCCCTCCCTCCCTCTCTCTTTCTCCTTTTCTTTCTTTCTTTCTTTCTTTCTTTCTTTCTTTCTTTCTTTCTTTCTTTTTTCTTAAATTCCACATATGAGTGAAATCATACGGTATTTTTCTTTCTCTGACTTATTTTGGTCAGCATTACAATCTCTAGCTCCAACCATGTTGTTGCAAATGGCAAGATTTCATTCTTTTTTATGGCTGAATAATATTACATTGTATATACATACCACATTTTCTTTATCCATTAATCTATTGATGGACACTTGGGTTCCTTCCATAATTTGGCTATTGTAAATAATGCTGCAATAAGCATAAGGGTGCATATATCCCTTTGAATTAGTGTTTTCATATTCTTTGAGTAAATACCCAGTAGTGCAATTACTGGATCATATGGTAATTCTATTTCATTTTTTGAGGAAATCCATACTGTTTTCCACAGTGGCTGCACCAGCTTGCATTCCTACCAATAGTTCATGAGGGTTCCTTCTTCTCCACATCCTCACCTACACTTGTTACTTCTTGTGTTTTTGATTTTATCAATTCTGACAGGTGTGAGGTGGTATCTCATTGTGGTTTTGATTTGCATTTCCCTGATTATGGGTGATGTTAAGGATCTTTCCATTTATCTATTGACCATCTGTATGTCTTCTTTGGAGAAATGTCTGTTCATGTCTTTGCCCATTTTTTAAGTGGATTATTTGATTTTTGGGTGTTGAGCTTGGTAAGTTCTTTTATATTTTGCATACTAACCCTTTATCAGGTATGTCATTTGGCAAATATTCTTCATTCAGTAGGCTGTTTTTTAGTTTTGTTGATTATTTCTTTTACTGTGCAGTAGCTTTTTATTTTGATGTAGTACCAATAGTTTATTTTTGCTTTTGTTTTCCTTGCCTCAGGGGACATATCTAGAAAAATGTTGCTGTGACCATTGTGAGAAGAATTACTGCTTGTGCTCTATTCTAGGATTTTTGTGGTTTCAAGTCTTACATTTATGTCTTTAATACATTTTGATTTTATTTTTTGTATGGTGAAAGAAAGTAGTCCAGTTTCATTCTTTTGCATGTAGCTGTCCAGTTTTCCCAATGCCATTTGTTGAAAAAACAGTCTTTTCCCCTCTGTATATTCCTGACTCTTTTGTTGAAGATTAATTAAACATGTAATGGTGGGTTTATTTCTGGGTTCTTCATTTTGTTCCATTAATCTATGTGTCTACTTTTATGCCAGTACTATATTGTTTTGATTACTACAGCTTTGTAGTATATTTGAAATCTGGGATTGTGAAACCCCCAACTTTGTTCTTTTTAAAATTGCTTTGGCTATTTGGGGTCTTTTGTGGTTCCATACAAATGTTAGGATTATTTGTTCCAGTTCTGTGAAAAATGCTATTGGTATTTTAATAGGGATTGCGTTAAATGTGTAGACTGCTTTGGGCAGTATAGACATTTTAACAATATTTGTTCTTTCAATCCATGAGCATGGAATGTCTTTCCATTTGTTTGTGTCATCTTTAATTTCTTTCATCAATGTTTTATAGTTTTCAGAGTACAGGTCTTTCACCTCTTTGGTGAAAGGACAGTCTTTTTAATGAATAGCGTGAAAACTGAATATCCACATGCAAAAGAATGAAGTGGGACTCTTATCTTATACCTTATACAAAATTAACTCAAAATAGATTGAAGACATATATTTAAGAGCTAAGCCTACAAAATTCTTAGAAAAATACATAGGGGAAAATCTTTATGGCACTACAATTGGCAATTATTACTTGTATATGACAACGAAAGCACAGGTAACAAGAAAAAAATAGATAAATAGGACAACATCAAAATTGAAAACTATTATAAATCAAAGAACACTATCAAGAGAATGAAAAGGCAATTGAAGAATGGCAAAATATATTTGCAGACCATATATCTAATAAAAGATTATTATCCAGAAAATGTAAAGAACTTCTACAACTCAACAACAAAAAAAACAATCTAATCAAAGTGGCCAAAAAACCTAAATAGTAATTTCTCCAAATAAGATATACAAATTTCCAATAAGCACACTAAAAAGTTCAGTGCATCAAATCAAATTAGGGACAACAAATCAAAACCACAATAAGATACCACTTCACAACCAGAATTGCTGTTATTAAACAAAAAACAGAAAATGACAAAAGTTGGTGAGGATGTGGAGAAATTGGAACTCTTTTGCACTGCTGTTGGGAATGTAAAATAGTACAGCTACTATGGAAAACAGTTTGGTGGTTCCTCAAACAAGTTTAGCATAGAAATCACTGTATGATCCAGCAATTCCATTTCTAAGTGTGTGTCCAAAAGAACTGGAAAGAGGAACTTGAACAGATACTTGTACACCCATGTTCATAGCAGCACAGTAGAAGCCATCCACATGTCCATCAACAGATGAATGGATAAACAAAATGGGGTTTGCACATACAATAGAATACCAATCAGCCTTTAAAAGGAATGAAATTTTGATACCTGCTATAACAAAGATGAACCTTGAAAACACGCAAAGTGAAGTAAACATAGTCACAAAAGGGCAAATATTGCATCATTCCATTTATAGAGGGTGTCTAGAACACATTTACATAGACAGAGAGTAGAATAGAGGTTACTAGAGGCTGGGGTAAGGGATAAATTAAAGGTTATTTTTTAATAGTTATGGAATTTCTCTTTGGGATGAACAAAGAGTGGAAATGGATGGTGGTGATGGCTGCACAACGTTGTGACTGTACTTAATGCCACTGAATTGAATACTTAAAAGTCATAAATTAAAATGGTAAATTGTATGTTATGTAAATGTTATCAGAATAAAAACAAATTAGGGGCACGTTTTGTCCTCACAAAGATTATAACCTACAAGACATTAAATAGACATTAAATGTTAATTATTTGTTATTACATTATATAAAATACATATGTAACATGATATATGTTATGGAGAAAAATATTATACACAGTGGAAAATATTGCAAAAAACACAGCTATGCTTACTATCAGATATCAGGGATTTATCCTAGCTGATATCAAGTTATCAGTGTATTAATAACAATTTTACTGGTACTTTACTAACAAGAAACAAAATAAACAATTAAAAAATATATTTTTTTCTCATCCAGATTGCTCTTTCCATAGTTTTGAGAGTAGGATTACAAGAGGGAAAGGATAATATTTTATTCATCTCTGTATTTTAAGCACCTAGCACATAATAGCCATTTACATAGAAAAAACCAAAAAAAAAAGACCATGCACAGATGGATACAAATTACATTTGTAAATACAGATCTACACACACACACACACACACACACACACACTACACACACTTTGTCACACACACGTTGAGATAATCTTTGGATAATTGCTACAAAAAACTGAAAAATCTATGGTATTTTTCAACCACAGGAGGAAAAAAACCTTTTGATATTTTTTTCTCATCTATGAGATAAATACCCCAAAGTTGACACAGTTTATAAAGCATTGCTTTCACAAAATATATACTGAGTTTCCAGCACAACTAAGTGCTGATTTTTTATGTCTGCTTTAATATGAGACGGAATGATTCTTGGTGCATTTAAAAGAAGGCAAAGACATATACATGTTAATTGGTCTACTCTTATTGCCATCCTTTACCTTAATAACCTAATTTTTTTCTTCCCAAAAGGAACAGTGCAGATTTTACTAATATCTCACTGAACTTCAACCTCTCTTTCCTGGGACTTGGTTAGTGGATGAAAGGCAACACTTTACTTAGCCCCTGCTCAACCCATGCCATCTTTCTCTTTTCCCTGACACCTCACCTCAGTCCCTGCAGTTTTCACTTTCCAGTACTCCAGATTTCCAATCTTTTAGATGGCTGATGTATACCCAACCATTGGTGTCTAACCAAGATGTAGTTCAACTACCATAGTGATATATGACTTCAATACCCTAAATTAAGCATAAGAGTCTTGGTGCAGAATAACATACCAACAGACCTGGAAAATTTAGTGTACTGCTAAATTATTTCTTTACAAACTTTACAAACTTATTGAAACCATAAAACTCAACACATTAAAATTTTCTGTTCTTTTCTGTATCTTCAGGATTATACTTGACCTTCTAAGTTGTTAATTAACCAATAATTTTATTGAAGTGGAAATAATCATAATAGAAAATATCTTCAGAAAATGAATGTAATTTATTTTAACATTCAACTTAATGTTCCATTTTTCTTTGGTGTTTGAATTATTGTCAGTGAATAAACAAATCCTACACGGTGTGAACATCATTTATTACCAAGAAACAGATGTTGGAAAAGGTTAATGAATTCCTAATGGAATAACAATAACTGAAAATGAGTTGTTTTACAGCAGAGAGTTATTAAGTCTACCTCATATATCTCAGTATATAGTATAGCACTAACCAGTGGCAAGAACAAAGTAGGTGTTTAATAATGATGCTGAATTCAAATAAATATTTTTAGTTAGTATTCAATAATAATGATAAATATAAATTAATTGCTGTGAATAATTGGCAAAGCTTTTCCTCGTCACAGGAACAAATGATGGATATTTGAACATTTTGAAGACTGTAGAAAAGTCTTTGTTTAGTTACATTTGCCTTGAGGCTTTTAAATATAGGAGATTTTATTTTACTTCTAATAGGGACATTGTCTTACAATTTGTATAATGGATTAAAGCTTTTAAGCATCATAAGAAAGCTGCTATTTATAATTAAAAACAGTTTTGACAAATGATTCAAAAAGCATCTATGGATCTGAAAAGAACCAATGCAACTTCTTTAGCTGATCATGTTAGCTTAAGTTTATATTTGTGATTTGCCTTGTATTGGTTTCATTTCCATAGATGACCTCTCTCATTTAGTAAATCCCATGAGAGAGGTAAAGAATGTAACTGGCAGTTCACTTAAGCACTCATATTTCTAATTTTTATTCACACTTGGGTTAAAAAATAAAAACCTAAGTTGAAAATAATTACTTTTCCCTATTTATTACTTAGAAAAATTTTAGTCATTGTTTATTTTAATAACATTATTTTTAGACAGTGATACTAGATGATTTCTGAATTAGAATATTTAATAAAGTAGTGAAATAATAAATTTAATTTATATAATATTTCTGAAATATTGGGCATTATAAAAGATTTAAAAATAAATGACACTATGAATGACCAGTTTCCAGATTTGACTGGTTATAAGTTCAGAGACAAGTATTATAAGAGAAGACCACCACCATAAGTTCTATTAGAAATGTGTAAGTAAATTATTGTGATGGAAGAATTAGGTGGTGGAACCACACTCTGCTGGGTGCTGCAATCAAGACTTCTGGAGGAGGATAAGGGACAGGCCAGACAAATGAGTTAGGAGTGGCCTATAAACTAGAGGGCCTATAAAATAGAGGACTTCACCATTGTGTCTTCATGGGAGAGAGCTGGCCCTAAAACTCTAAGAATTTAGAGCTTTGAAGCTATGGGAACTTGTGCAAATTGTCTGAGCCCCTCTGAACTTCAAATTCCTCATTTAGAAAATTAGGAAATAACACCTAACTTGCAAGTTTGCTGAATATTACGTGAGATTACGAATGTGGAAACATGGATATAGTTTTTGACCTAAGCAAGAAATACAGCAAATGGTCATTGTAGTAGAAGTTCTTGTGGAAATATTTGAAAAACGTGCTAATCATTTTTCTTAATGTGAGAGTGAAACCACTACATTCTTGAAGGGGAATAAATCGGAGGGGGAGACGAACCATGAGAGACAATGGACTCTGAAAAACAAACCGAGGGTTCTAGAGGGGAGGGGGGTGGGGGGATGGGTTAGCCTGGTGATGGGTATTAAAGAGGGCACGTTCTGCGTGGAGCACTGGGTGTTATGCACAAACAATGAATCATGGAACACTACATCAAAAACTAATGATGTAATGTATGGTGATTAACATAACAATAAAAAATTTAAAAAGAAAAAAAATCCCACAAGAAAAAAAAAAAGAAACCACTACATTCTTTTATTTGTTGTTCAGAGTAACAAATATTTTGAAAGATATGCTTTAAAGATTTTATTTATTTATTTTAGAAAGAGAGAGAGGGAGAAAGAGAGAGAAAAGCAGACTCTCTGCTGAGCAGGAAGCCTGATATGGGGCTCAATCCCAGCACCCAGAGATCATGACCTGAGCTGAAGGCAGTTGCTTAACCGACTGAGCCACCCAGGATCCCCAAAAGATAATAACTTTTAAACATAATAATATAATTGATTATAGATAGAAATGATGATATGTAAAATATCTTGAAATTGGTAGGTGCAAATGGAATGATGACCAAATTCAACTGATATTAATCCAGAAAGGGTTCTTAAAGAAACTTATTCTCAAGGAGTTTCTTGAAGGGTGGTGTTATGATTTAGTTAAATTTAGATTATATGTAGTCAAAGCAGAGAAAATTGTATTAGTGAATTACCACAAGGAAGCGTGTCCAGATTTTTTAAGAAGAATGCACATGAGAGTTAGGGTATAAAGTAATGTCTGGTCCCTTTTCCCATAATTTCCTCATTTAGTCACAGAAACCTATTCTTCAAATTAGTGATTCCTTGTTATCCATTTTAGAAACTTTCTACCAAGACACTCCTTGATATGCTGTTCATCTTGGCTAGGGTTCTAGCAATTCATCTTTATGATTTCAGAACAGTTTGTGCTTTTGTTTCAAATCAACATCCACTGGTTTAGGTATATCTGACCCTAAATTCCATGATCTGTCATATTTTTGTTACTAGTTCTATAAACAAGATATATGGGCCAAGCATGAACTGTTCAGGGCATTGTATTTTATGTTTATTTGTTGAATTTTTTGTCTCCCACCTTTGACTATAAGATCCATGAGGTAGTCCATCTTTTTTAATTTAATTTAATTTAATTTAATTTAATTATGTTATGTTAATCACCATACCTTACATCATTAGTTTTTAATGTAGTGTTCCATGATTCATTGTTTGTGTATAACACCCAGTACTCCATTCAGTACATGCCCTCTTTAATACCCATCACCAGGCAAACCCATACCCCCACGCCCCTCCACTCTAGAACCCTCAGTTCTAGCCAAAAGGATCCAACAGTACATTCAAATGATTATTCACCACGACCAAGTGGGATTTATCCCTGGGCTGCAAGGTTGGCTCAACAGCCACAAATCAATCAATGTGATACAATACATTAATAAAAGAAAGAACAAGAACCATATGATCCTCTCAATAGATGCAGAAAAAGCATTTGACAAAGTACAGCATCCTTTCTTGATCAAAACTCTTCAGAGTATAAGGATAGAGGGTACATACCTCAATATCATAAAAGCCATCTATGAAAAACCTACAGTGAATATCATTCTCAATGGGGGAAAAACTGAGAGCTTTCCCCCTAAGGTCAGGAACACGGCAGGAGTGTCCACTGCTATTCAACATAGTATTAGAAGTCCTAGCCACAGCAATCAGACAACAGAAAGAAATCAAAGTCATTCAAATTGGCAAAAAAGAAGTCAAACTCTCATTCTTTGCAGATGATGTGATACTGTATGTGGAAAACCCAAAAGACTCCACCCCAAAATTGCTAGAACTCATACAGGAATTCAGCAAAGTGGCAGTATATAAAATCAGTGCACAGAAATCAGTGGCATTCCTATACACCAACAACAAGACAGAAGAAAGAGAAATTAAGGAGTCAATCCCATTTACAATTGCACCCTAAACCATAAGATACCTAGGAATAAATCTAACCAAAGAGGCATGAGGTAGTTTATCTTGATCCTTACCAATAGGTCTAACACATGTTAGATTTCTGTAAATATTTAACAAAAAATAACTGAGGATAGAGTTTGCTTTGGAAAACTGTCTTAAATTTGAGAAGCACTTTCAAGATAGCAGGGTGAGGACCTACCAAAATCCATTCCTCCCCAAATTACTCCTCCATAAAAGTAATGGGGACACTGGCAAATATTGCCAAAATCAACTTTTTCAGGACTCCGAAAACTTATGAAAGACTTGCAACAATCCAAAGAGCATTTAATTAAGAAAAAAATGGCAGAAGCTCTGTAAGAACTGTGAGCTTTGTGGTATTTTTCACTTCTTACCTTATTATTGCCGTTTCTGTGCCCCTCCCACCCCTGCTCTATAGTATTCGTGAAAACACAACCTTGCAACTGAGGTAGCTATGAAAATGAGCAACCTAATAGGCATTTTAGGGGAAGAAAATGTTTGGAGTTCCTTAGAAAGCTTCACCCAGAGAATGGTCACTGTCTGATGAATCTGGCCACTCATTGAAAAGTTCAATTCTCAAAGCTTATCTTTATTTGACCTGACTCTGAGCTTGTGTGTGCAACTTTATCCCCAAGATGTGACAATTATGTAATATCACAGCTGCCTGAGGTGACAATCAGAGTTGGGGCTAATACGTTCAATGAATAGACTTAAAACGAATAATTGGGGAATGAGATGATCATAAGGGGCCTTGGTAAACTCTAGCACATTCCTGGGAATCTAGAAGGCTATGTGCAGGTACAACACTGTGCATGGCCAAAAAACACATGAAAGGACTCTAATCAATCACCCCTGGATGACCTAGAGGTTATGTACAAATAGGAAGTGAAGTCTAATAGAGAGTTGTATGTGCTGGAGCATTGAAGATTTGCCCCAAAACCCATACTGAGCCCCTTGGCAAAGGATGAGAGCCTTTCTGGTCCAAAGCATTCAAGGGAATCTGTCCAGTCATTTGCTGGCTGCTATGCAATCAAGCAGAGACATCAGTTGCTGCACACAAAAAAGAATACAGATTATACAGAATCAGTCTAAGAAAATCACTATAAAAAACCAGGAACAATAATGACAACATCACAAATAGCAAGCAAATAAAATTTTTAAATGCTAGAGGGATTCTGATTTATAAAATTTCCATATTATAATATTTGAAATATCCAGTCTTTAAGAAAAAATTATGAGACATGCAAAGAAACAGGAAAATATGACTAGGAACAATAAAAAAAGCAGTTAGTAGAAGAAATTGTCTATAAGAAGGACAAAATGTACTCACTAGAAAAACATTTTAATTCAGCTATGGTATGTTAAAATATAACCACAACCATACCGAAAGAAGTAAAGGAAAATATGAGGATGATGGCTCACCAAAAGAACATAAATAAATAAATAAATAGAGATTAAGAAACAAACCAAACAGAAATTTTACAGTTGAAAAGGACAATAATAAATAAAAATACACCAGAGAGGCCCAATAGAAGACTTGAACTGGAGAAGGAATCTATGAACTTGATGCTAGGTCAATTGAGATTATAAAGTCTGAGAAACTTAAAGATAAGAGTGCAATAAAATGAACAGACCATCAGAGACCTGTGAGATACCAGCAAGTATCTTGGCATACCCAAAAGAATGCAAGGAGAGAGAGACAAAGGGGAAGGAAGAATATTTGAAGCAATAATAATCACAAAATTTCCAAATTTGATGAAAGACATTAGTCAGGACAACCAAGATGCTGAACAAACTGCAAGTAGGATAAATGCATGGAAATCCACAGTTAAATACATCAGAGTCAAACTGTCAAAATCCAAACACAGATAATCTTGAAAGCAGCTAGAGAAAAGTGACTCATCACATACAAAGGATCCTCAATAAGAATGACATCTGACTTCCCATCAGCAGCCAGGTAGGCCAGAGCTTAGTGAAATAATATTAGAAATTCTGAAGGAAAATACAATTGGCCAGAAATTCTATACCCAGCAAAAAATCCTTCCAAATTGAAGGATAAATGAAGACATTCTCAGAAAAATAAGAACGTAGGGAAGTTGTTGCTGAAAGACCTGCCCTACAGCAAATGCTAAAGGGAATGTTTCAGACTAATTAAAGGCCAATAAAATATAACTTGAATCCACATGAAGCAATAAAAAGCACCATTATAGGTAATCATACAGGTAAATATAGAAAGAGGTATAAATGTTGTTTTGTTTGTAAAACTTTTTTTCTGCTACCTGATTTAAAAGACACCGAATAAACTAGTAATTATGAAACTGTGTTGATATTACAGCAGTAACACACAAAAAAGAAAGGAGACAATGAACTGATATTGGAGGAAAATTGTGTGTGGTACATGTAAATCTTACTTTATCAGTAACATTAAATATAAATGAACTATACATTCTAATCTAAAGGTAGAGATTTGCACAATGAATAAAAAATATGATCCAGTGATATGCTATGTACAGGAGACAGAGTTCAGATTAAAAAACACACATTGAAAGTAAAAGGATGGGGGGGCACCTGGGTGGCTCAGTTGGTTAGACATCTGCCTTTGGCTCAGGTCATGATCCCAGGGTCCTGGGATCGAGGCCCACATCAGGCTCCCTGCTCAGTGGGAAGCCTGCTTTTCCCACTCTAACTCCCCCTGCTTGTGTTCCTTCTCGCTGTGTCTCTCTCTGTCAAATAAATAAATAAAATCTTAAGGAAAAAAAAGAAAGTAAAAGTTGGAAAGTTAAGCCATGGAAACAGGAACACCAAAAGAGCTGGAGTGACTATACTAATAGACAAAGTAGGCTTGAAGACTGAAATTGTTACTAGAGGCAAAGAAAGACATTTTATAATGATAGCAGGGAAAATCCATTAGGAATAGATTAGTAAGAATTATTAACATATAAACTTAAAAAAATCCCCCCCAATTAAGAAAAGCTGTCAGAATTGTAGAGAGAAATAGAAAATGCATCAATAACAGTGGAGACTTTAACACCCTACTTTAAATAATGGATAAAAGTACTATGCAGATCAACAAGAAAATAGAAGATTTGAAAAGGTTTTAAGGCAATTAGATCTAACAGATTATCTATAGAACAATTCACCCAACCACAGCAGAATACATATGCTCCCTAACTGCACATGAAACATTCTACAAGATAACATGTTAGGCCATTAAAAAAAGACTCAGTACATTTAAAGTAGAGAAATTTTACAAAGTCTGTTCTCTGACCACAATGGAATAAACTTAGAAGTTAGTAATGGAAGGAAATTTGGGAAATTCACAAATATGTAGAAATTAAACAATTTCTGCTAAATAACCAATGGACAAATAAGGAGTCACAAGGAAATGTAGAAAATAGTTGGGTATAAATGATATTGAAAAATAACATACCAAAATGAATGGGGTTGCCGCAAGCAGTGCTCCGGGGAGGCGGGAACTTATGGCTGTCAGTATGTGTATTAAACAAGAGAAAAGATGTTAAATCAACCCAACCTTGAAATTAGAAAGTGAAGAGGAATCTATATGTAAAGGAAGCAAAAGGGAGGAAGTAATAAAAATTAGAGAACAAATATGAGAAATCGAGGATAGAAAAAAAATAGAAAAAAAAATCAACAAAAATACAAAGTGTTTTGCTGAAAAGAGAAAACAATTGACAAACCCTATTATCTATAAATGATGTTAGGTCTAACTGCTTTAAAGCATTTTCAAGATTTACCAAGAAAAAGAGAAAAGACACAAATTACAAAAGTCAAGAATCAGAAATACACAGGATTATAAAGGAATATTATAAACAATTGATGCCAACAAATTAGATAACTTAGATGAAATAGAAAAATTTCTAGAAACTCAGAAACTACCAAAACTGACATCAGAAGAAACAGAGTATCTGAAAGACAAGAGATTAAATTAGTAATTTAAAACCTTTCCACAAAGAAACACATAGACTCAGTGTGGCTTTCCTGCTTTATTATGCCAAATATTTGAAGAATGAGTACCAATAATTCACAAAAACTAGAGGAAGGAAGACTTCTCAACTCATTCTATGTAGCCAGTATTTTCCTGATACCAAAGCTAGATAAAGATATCACAAGAAAACTACTGCCTGGTATAACTATGAATCTAAATTAAAAAATCCTCAAAATGTCCTAATTCAAGTTAAATTCCCAATAGAAATACTGAAGGTCTTTTACCAATGAATTCACTGCTGTTCTGCAGCAGTAAACTAGACATAATTTACTATTTACTGAATCCACAGGCTTTGAAATAATCTACTTATTTTTATTTTTTTAAAGATTTTTTAAATTTTTTTTAAAGATTTTATTTATTTATTTGAGAGAGAGAGAATGAGAGATAGAGAGCACGAGAAGGAAGAGGGTCAGAGGGAGAAGCAGACTCCCTGCTGAGCAGGGAGCCCGATGTGGGACTTGATCCTGGGACTCCAGGATCATGACCTGAGCCAAAGGCAGTCGCTTAACCAACTGAGCCACCCAGGCGCCCAAATCTACTTATTTTTAAAAATGTAGAATATATTTACTATTTCAAAACTTAGGTATAAGATAATGTTTATATAACAGACCTCAATTCTCCAGCATTTAAATTTGCATAAAATGTGAATGCTCTGAAAGTCTTTTTCCCTAATATAAAGAAACTATTCATTTCCAAATTTTATTAATGTAGATAATCTACATGAATATTAATTATACATTGTGCAGCAAAATAACAATAGCTGTTTATGGTGAGTATGTGTGAGTGTCCTTCTGCACTTTAGAAACATACGTTAAGAATTCAGTGGTATTTTTTTCATCACGTACTTATGTAGTTCTCTTTAGCTTCCTGTTCAAACTCTGTTTATGTCTGATCAGTGATTTCTTTGCATAGATGCTATTAGGGAAAGTACAAAATTATTAGTGTCTATCTGAAATTACTTAAAGTTCAGACCTTAAGATACAGTGTCATTATCAACTCTGTTTCTATTAATTTGTCCAAAAGTTTCTATTAATGTATCTATTTGCTATCAAATAGTTCTGTACAAATGCTGAAAGCTATGACAGGTTATCTGACTTTCCTCTTAAGATGTTTCAAGACAAAACTTTGGGAATGCCTCATTCTAGACGTTGTGCATTTGAGGAGAGAGGCTGAGGAAAAACTGGGAAGAAGATAGGAAATAAAAGATAGAAAATATAAAGACACCTTTATGTTTTTTAGCAAACAAATAAAACATCCATGGTTAAATGTAACTCTTAGGCTTTGAATGTAGAAAGCCAGTAAAAATGCTTTAACAATGAACAAAGCTGGATGGACTACAAAATCCCAGGTTTGTTCTTCTGTTGAGCCCATTAGATCACTGTGGTCTCCAGGCCACCAAGTAAGCAAGTGATGAGAACTCCAGAGCAGGTTAGTTCTTTCCCTTCAGGGGACCCAGTGGTGGACCACCTGGGCTCTGGCCATGCTTGGAGGAAGGGGTGGTGCCATCCAAGAGGGTTAAGAAGAAAAGCAGCTGAGAGGCTGACCAGTTATTAGAGGCCAGGGTGTGCCAGAAGGTCTACAAGGAGGAGGGTTCACACTGCCTCACCAACTCTTTTCCCTGGAAAGGAGGGCCATGATACTTGTATTAAGACTTGTTCCTTCATGCTTTATTAGTTGTATTATTTATGCCCTGGCAGAATATAGAGCATCTCTACCTTACTCTATAAAGTTCTGTCACAGTGGGAAATTAACTTGAGTATACAATCACTTCCGATACAAGAAGCCTCCAACCCCACCATGAACCTTGTTCTGAATAATGCAAAAACAGATGGCCCTTGGAAGACAGGCAAGAGACTAGAGAGAGACACCCCCTGTGGCCCACCAGCCCTTTCTGAGGAATCTAGTAGAGGACCAGTGGCATTGGCAACAAAGAGATAACAGAAATCCTAAAATAAATGCGGGACAAGAATATTAACAAACAAGACAAAGTATACATAATAAGTATGCAAGTAGTTTTTGAGCCTTGTTAAATATAAAGTGAATAGAGCATATGTGCTTTGAACATAGATAAGAAGGAATGAAAGGATCAAGTAATGGCCTGGTGGTATTCATAAGGCATCGAATATTCATGCCTTAAGTTAGCCACCTGTTGGGCAGACCCACTGTGGGCCAGCATAGCCTCTGCTGAGATAGGTATGATAGAAATGAACCACTGCTCAGCAGCTTTGAGGCAAGCTACAATTATTGACCAGATATAATTGCCCCTGTTGGCTGGTCTTCAACTCCTGCTCTTATAACACACCATCACCAGGAAGGGCCAACAGGACAGACAGAAACATGGCACAACACAGAATTTAGGGAGTGAGGTCTTCTTCTCTTTCTTGTACCCTCTCCCAAGTGTGTGAATCCACCAGTGATTTCCCTTTGCTTCTCACTGCATGTGTTAAATAAACATGGGATTCAAGTGATTTAATTTTAGCTATAATCTTTTCTCTTCTGCAGTGAAGTGTTATGTCACTTGGTTGTGTGTTGGAAGTGATTGTATACTTCAAGTTAATTTCCCACCGTGACAGAGCTTTATAGAGTAAAGTAGAGATGCTCTCTATTCTGCCAGTGCAGAAATAATACAACTAATAAAGCATGGAAGAAAGAGACATATGATGGAAAGTAGAATAAACCCAAAGTGCCTCATGCATAACAGCTGGGAGCCAAAGGGTATCCTCTACAACTGTCCAATCAAGTAGTAGAATTTCAGCGTGTTTAAGAAGACAAAAGTAAATTCTGAGAAAACTAATGCTATTAAAATGGGTGGGAGGAAAAAGATGGCCAGGTAATTTTCTAGTTGCTCTTAATAAAGAATAAATACATTCTACCCAATGAAAAAGGGAAATAAGACTATAAACTCTAACTATAAAAGATACTATAAGAACAAAATAATACAAAACTTTCTTAGAGCTAAAAATAACCAAAACAAAGAAAACACCTTACATAATGAAAGCCCTTTAAAACATGCATATATGCATGACAGAAGCAAGACCAAACATATCAGTCATATCAACACATTTAAGTGGGTTTAATTTATCTATAAAAATAAACATATATTCAGAATCATAAAGCAAAACTCAACTCTGTTCTGTTTCAAAAGGCACATCTAAAACCACATCTTCTGAAAGGTTAAACATAATATGTATATAGGTATGCCAGATAAAGGAGAGCATATGTTGTTGCTATTTTATAAGTCAAGTAAAAAGCACGAATTGAAACAAAGAAGTATTATGCTAAAATGTATAATTCATACAATAAAAATGTGACAGTTTTGAATATCAGTGCATCAAATAAAAGTAATGAAGCTTACGTAGTAGTAATTAAAGAATTTTCAAAAAACTCTTTTATTCTTCTCCTCTTAATCCAAGATAGATCAAGCAGCTAAGAAAAAGTAATGATATAGAAGAAATAAGCAAAATAATCAATGAATTAGAGTGGAGGTTAATATATTTTATTTTCTACTATAATTGATAAGAAAATTTATTTTCAAGTATATATGTAATATTCATGAAAATTGAACTTACATTAGGACACAAAAATATATTAATGTATTCTAAAAAGAAGAATTACTACAGACAACATTGTTTTATGTCAATATAATGTAACCAGAATTTTATTTCACAGTTCAAAACAAAAATGGACTTCACCTAAAATTTGAAAATATTCTAATAACTTATACTTGGGTCAAATTAAAATACAAAACAAACAATGAATTTTTAGAGAAGGACAAGGGAGTTATCATATGATCTCACTGATATGTGGAATTTAAGAAACAAGGCAGAGGATCATAGGGGAAAAGAGAAAAAAATGAAACAAGACAAAACCAGAGAGAGAGAGACAAACCGTAAGAGACTCTTAATCTTAGGAAACAAACTGAGGGTTGCTAGAGGGGAAGAAGGTGGGGGGGATGGGGTAAAGGGCTGATGGACATTGGGGAGGGTATGTGTTGTAATGAGCACTGGGTATTATATAAGACTGATGAGTCACAGACCTGTACCCCTGAAACAAATAATACATTATATGTTAATTAATTGAATTTAAATGTAAAAAAAGTCAAAAAAAGAAAAGGAGACAATAATGAAAATAGCATGTATCCAAAGCTATGAAAGACATTCAAGTAATACTAAAAGAAAATTTGTAGCCTTTAACACTCATATAAGTTTAAGAAAACAAAGGAAAATAAACTAAGCACCTGGAAAAATATATTTTAAAATACAATTAAATAAATAAAATTAGAAGAAAGGAATTATTGAAAAATAAGACAAAGTAATCAGTGTAGAACAAAAATGAGTAAAAAAATGAATAAGCAGAAAAAATGGGAGTTTTGATGCACAAACATATTAAAGGTTGATATACCATTCACAAACCTAATCAATACAAAGGGAAAAAGCTCAAACTCACAAAAGAAATTCACAGGATCATAGAGACTGGAAATTTTTAAAAAATCAGGAAACTGTTTTGGATAATTCTATGAAAATAAATCTGAAACTCTGCATACAATTTTTTTCTAGGAAAATATAATTTAATAAACCTGACTCTAGGAAGGATGAAAAGCCAAAATAGATTTATTTCCATAGAAGATAAAATTAAAATTGTCAAAGACCTACTCCTCAGACTTTGAAACTAAAGGTAGGCTGAGACTTTCACAGGGAAATTTTACCAAATCTTTGAAAGGCAGGTAATTCCAATAATATTTAAAATTGTCCTAAAGCATTATGAAAGGAAAACTTGCTCATTTTTTAAAGAAGTGGGCATAATATAGATACCAAATTCTAATAATGGTTGTATTAATATGGAAATTTATATATTGGTATTATTTAAGAATATCAGTGCAAAAGTCTTTATAAAAAAAGTATTCCATAGCACAAGAAATTATATATTATAACCAAGTAGGTTTTATTCCCATATAATTCCAATATAATTTTATATAAAATGGAATTACATAAAATTCTAATATAATTTTAACATTATATTGGTGCTATTAGTCAATGAAATTATAAGTACAGATGTATGGAAATATAACAATCAGAAGGAAGAGGTAAAACCACCTCTATTTGTAAATATATGATTATCTAAATTCCAAATCCATCAATTAAAAAATCACAAAAATAAATTAAGTACCAATTAAAGCAGTAGTACATAAATTATCTATATAAAAATCAATAGCCTTCAAATACACAAATAACAATGAACTGGATGATATAATTAAAGAGAAAAGTACATTTTAAAGAGCAACAGAGATTATCAAGAAATGTGTGATAACTAAAAGTTAAACTTGAAACCTTTTTTGATGGACCCCAAGTAGATTTGAACAAGTGGAAACACATCGTGTCCTTGGAAAGGAGCACTCCAAATCTGAAGAAGGTCCGTTCTTTATAAATGTATAGAAACTTAATATCTCAATAAAAATAACAACTTTTTGTTTGTTTGGAACTAGACAATCAAATTCTCAGATTCATATAAAAAAATGAAGAAGTGACAAAAATTAGAGAAAATCTGAAAATGGAGAGCAACTGGGAGGGATCTTCTCTACCACATACTTACACATACTGAGCCTCAAAGATTAAAACGAAATGGCACTGGCATATGTATAAACAGATATCACTGGAATGCTAGAGAAAGACCAGAAACAGAACCGTGACACACAAGAACTTCAAATGTGGTGACAGTGGCATCCCAAGTTGGATATGTCAAAACATGAAATTATAAAAACACCAGAAAGAAAGCATGAGTAAATCATTTATGCCTTGGAATGGAAAGGGCTTTATAACTATGATTTTAAAATCCAGAAGCTACAGAGGCACCTGGGTGACTCATTCGGTTAAGCATCTGACTCTTGGTTCTGGCTCAGGTCATGATCTCAGGGTCATGAGATGGAGCCCAGAATTAGGCTCCGTGCTCAGCGGGAAGTTCCCTTGAGATTTTCTTTCTCCCTCTGCCCCAGCACCCTGCCCCCCAATGCTCTCTCTCTCTCAAATAAATAAATAAATCTTTAAAAAAATAAAGTCCAGAAGCTATATAAGACAGAGACTTAATGATCTGTATTTATTTATTTTGTTTTGAGCTTTTAAATCAGGTAAATGTATTACTTATTTAAACATGTAATTATACTAAGAATATTCTTTTAGCTCTAGCTTTCTAAGTTTTTTTTTCTTCCTGTGTATTCTTTTCATGCCCATTTAGAAGTGGTCCAGAAATTAAATGAGCTACTTCTGTGACCAATTCAGCACACCCACAAAAGGGTTCTGTAATATACTTTAGGAGAAACACCTCTCTAACTGCACACAGAGAGCAAGAGGGCCGAGCACTCTCCTGGGACCAGGAATCTGGTTGTTAATCCCAGCTTGGATAGCAGTAAGCCCCAGTAGCTCACAGCTCCTCTTTCCTCCTCTATCAGGTAAGGTGGATGGATCGAAGATTGCCAGTGTTTCTTTCAGCTTGGGAATCCCTTAGCAACGTCTACTCAGTTAGACATTTGGCATAAGCACTTTCAGGCATGTCTCATATTTGTCTTGGGAAGAACTGTCCAACATTCTAGTCCTGCAACCGATTTAGAGATTAAGCAGAATTTTAAAAATTTCTGTACTCTTTGCACCTATTTTTCCCTGAGGTATTTCTTCTTACACTTTTTTTTTTTTTTAGTTTGAGCACTTGTGTCCAGAAAGTGGTAAGCTCAAGGCTTTTATCAAAGCAGATAAAAACGACTAGAACAATGTAGGAAGGGTTACAATGACTCCAGTGTCCTGCTTGTCAGTGATTTAAAACAAAGAAAAAGGGAAGTAGGGAAGTATGGAAAGAGACTGTTACGTCCTAAAAATTCAGAGTAATTACCTAAGTGACTCCCAAATTTACTTGACTGAATTTCTTGGAGTAAATTTGGCACTACCATCTGCTTACTTATTTGCTTGTTTAAAATAGACTATAATTGATTTTTAGATTTAAACCTTCTGAAGACATTAAAAAAATTAAAGTTTATTCTGTCAGTCTTAGACAAAGTCCTCATTTGTTTTCCAGGGTACATCTGACTTGTAAAGCTTTAGTTAGTAATTATAATTTATTGACCATGTTATTACTATGTAATCGTCATTTGGAGATGAACATCATGTCCTGTTTAAGCATATTACATTTAAATTATCTACTATATTTCATTCTGAGAAACATTTACATTAAAGTTGATTGATTAAAAAATAATGATTTGTAATGGAATACAATGCCTTTGAGGTCAAATCTGGACATTGAATTTGCAATGTGTCCATGAATAGCTAAAGATAGAAGACTTTTTTGAAGGTACATCTTCTCTAGAAAAAACACCTTCCTTGAAAAGGAGAGAAAGAGAACTAGGGCACATGTTAAGAGGATTGGGTCATATTTATGGAACTTAAAACTTAAAAAAAATACATGTAGGGGAACAAAAACACAGTTGATGCTTGAGCATTGTGATGGTTTGCCTCTCTTTGCGGCTTTTTTCATGTTAACACACAGCCAACCTAAGGAGATGGAACTAGCACTTGAAAAATAATTAATAAATGATCACATGTGAGTTATGTGACACTTAATCAATTTGTACCCCAAAATAAGTATCAGGTAAGGCACACTGATGGAATCAGAGCTAAAGCAGCATTGAGGTATTGCGGTGAGGAAGTGGCAGCTGAGATTTATAGCTCAGCGCTGTTTCCTGGTTACTTGTCCCACAAAATTTTAATGGACGAATAGAAGAGGAAGAATTGGAAACTATGCAGGGCAAACAGCACTAACAAATGTTCAGAAATTGGAATTCTGTAAGTTGACAGACAAAAATATAAGTGGCTCCATTAAATCAAGAGTCTCTGCTTGGGAAGAAGTAGTGAATTTGGTTGCTTGAGTAGGGCAGGTGCAGATGATAAACAGTTTTTAACATCTTGGAGAAATTTGGGTGTGATAACCCAAGTCTGTGACCTCTTGGGTCTGTCAGGAAGGAAAACACTTTTCCTCTACCTTCTCAGATTCGGAATTGGGTGACCTCATATAAAACTGATAAAAGACAGATTAGCAAGAGAAAAGACAAAGTTCATTGACATAAATAAATGGGATCTCACAGAAAATGTGGCTCAGAAAGGCAGCTAGAATTTGGGACTTATACACCATCTTATTAGGAGAAGGGGAGAGGGAGAAAGAGACTTCTGGGTAAGAAAATGACTTTTAGGCAAGACAAATGGGCTCTGAGGAGAGTAGTTGGAAGATATGATAGTTTTCTGACAATGTCTGTTTAAGGCGACTTCTTATTCTTGTGCTGACCTTTCCAGTGATAGGCGTCTGTTTTTCCTGGTTGGAAAACTCCTGGGGAGGGCATTTATAGCAGTTAAGTTCTTTTGGGAGACTCTGCTTTTAGGCAGATAAGTGGGGTGCAAGAAAACACAGACACACACACACAACTTTTCTTGTGTCTGTTGATTCTCAAATGTCTTCCTTTCAAAATGATCTTTATGCCACCGTGGTGTATTCTGGATCCATTCAGGCAGCAAAAATACAAACCATAGTGACATTCCCCAACTAGCCATATGCAAGATGGATGGCCCTGTGGCTTACCTGGAAGCCCTCTGGGGAAGGGTTGCAATAATCCGGGTTTGTGACTGATGTGAGTGAGAACCACATTCGTGATATGAAGGAAGTGTATAAGAAATGAAAAAACTGTGCTATCTTCATGTGAGCAAAAACAAGTCCAAAATTATTTTCAAAAATAACATCATCTCATCAACAGAGCATCAAGGAGACACATTGCCATGTAAACAAGATGTGACATTCCACTTTGTTGTTTCAAATTGCTTTAGATGTGTAAATATTCATCATTGCTTCAAAACTCTGATGGATGTAATGTGATTACATTGTTTACTACGACAATACATATTAATGGCTTGTTGAAAGTGTACATTGTCTCATTAAATCTCTTCTTTAGAGTTTTAAAGAGATAAATGAAAATGAAAGCATTTACAAGATATTTTTATATCTCCTTTCCTCAAACCTATCATCCTGCAGGCCTACTTTGGTTCCCAATTGCTGTCCTTTGAATGCCGGGCCTAAAGTGCATATCTGAGCCCCATCATTTCAACTCCACCTGACATTTACCACATCAATCACACCTCTGAGAAAGAAAAAAAAAAAAAAGCTTAAATGATTTTTCCCTATCTGTAGTGCTAGGGAAAGAAAAGATCTTTTAAAAATAATATATTAAATCTTTGTCCAAAAGTTTTCTTTTTAATATTTACTTATTTAAGTAATCTCTACACCCATCGTGGGGCTCAAACTAATGACCCCAAGATCAAGAGTCACATACTCCACTGACTGAGCCAGCCAGGTGTCCCTGTCCAAAAGTGTTTAATATAAATTTTTTTCTTTTTTTATTCTATTATGTTATGTTAATCACCATATATTACATCATTAGTTTTTGATGTAGTGTTCCATGATTCATTGTTTGCATATAACACCCACTACTCCATTCAGTACGTGCCCTCTTTAATACCCATCACCAGGCTAACCCAATCCCCCACCCCCCCTAATATAAATTTTTTCAAGGAGAATGAATACCAGGATGTGTCCAAATTCCAATCTTTGATTCTGGATACAGTTTGCAGAGAAGGCTCTGGTGTGTGAGCTCTCAAAGGGAACAAGAAGGCAGAAGAAACAAGAGTGACCTAGGGCTTCCACTAATTTTCCTTAAACATTTCATAGTCTTGGGGTGTGAATGTTCTCCCATGAGCATTAACTCCCACACATTAAACAGGATTGATTACATTTCTCATTCCATTGTACTGGTTTTCTTAGACTCTTAGAATTTGCCCCCAAATCTTTTCCTCCCTTCCCACCTGCTTCACCCACTTACCCTGGTACCAGCAAATGCCATGACCTTAGCATGGGCTGATCTTTTCTAGGCTGAGGAGTTCTCTTTTCTGTTCCTGTCTGATGGACAATTAATTCCTTCAGCTGTTTTTCCAAAGTTTCTCATTTGACCCTAGTATTTTCTGCAGTCAGGAAGGGTAAAGCCAACAATTCCTAAATTTGAAATCCTAAATTCCTGGGTACTTGGAGTAGTGTGGATGGTTATTAAATGGACTAGTGAAACTGCTTGGAACCAGTGGCTTGGATAGCATCGTAGTTGAACCCTTATTCCATCTAAGCTGCATGCTCTGGGGTAGGCCATACCAAGTGGCACTCGAACCCTTCTGACTCGAAGACTAATATTTTGTTCAGAGCATAAAGCCTGGACTATGTTTTTGTTATAAATGAAATGAAACTGTCTTATGCCTTCTAATAATGAAGGGGTTTTAAGTCATAGCTTTTCACCTTCTCTTGCTTACAATAGGAAAAAATTGCTTTTGCAGCTCAACCAAACTTATGAATGCCTGAAGTGGAAAAAGATACAAAGCAGAGCAACTCCTGAGAATCTATAATTTCATCATTCTGAGATAAACTGCAATCTTTAATTGCTCCTCTATGATAATTGTCTATAAAGATGGCTATAAGAACACCTAAGACAAAAAATTCTGTTTCTGTTTTATTGTCCCCTATGTGTGTGTGTATTCCTTGAGTGGATGTCCCCACTAACTCCCTACTTGCTTAACTGGTTGAGTTTTTTAGAAACATCAGCAACTAATAAGAGGTCAATCATTCCTCTGAATTATTGTATTTATTTGTCTATCCCAGGTTTTGTCAGACTAAGCACACACAAATTTAAACTGAAATTCAACTAGCCAATATGTTTGAAAATCTGCAAAATTATAATAAGAATTTGACATGATTTTGATTTGCAAGAGTTAAATCCTTAAATCCTTTTCTTTCTGTTGTTAACACATTTGTCAAGGTGCTATCCTTATTAAAAATGGAAAATGCTGACTCACACCTGCCTCAAAGAAAATTCTGTCTAGTGGTCGACTTGAAGAAACAATATCTAAGATTAGTGATTATTTGACATCTGCCATGAACCTAGTTGAGAACATCCTGTGCCCTTCCTCATTCCTTCTAGCAGCTTTCAAGTAGGTGTTGTCCTGCACCCCCTTTCACACTTGGGTAAATTGAACTTACAAGGGGTAAATATCTTATCTAAGGTCATGAAGAAAAATGTAGTTGCTCCTCAGAAAATGTACCCCCAGGGACTATTTAATTATTTTCTCTGGTTAATGGTTAATAACTACCATAGTTTGACACCCAGAAATTTTCTCAAATATTACACGTGAGTAGCAGTTCTGCCTAAAATCCACTTTTTTGGATTGAAATTGATTCACTGATGCAGGGTTATCTTTCATGCATGAGACCCTGTTTGATATTTTCCTTTTTGAAGACTGAATATTGTCAGTTCTCTTTTTACAAATGGTATTTTTCTGAGAGTGATGACAAGTATCTGGCAGTTTTATTTTTGTCTGCTTTATAAAATTTATATTTAGGAACCTATGAAACTATTCATGAAAGTGAATTCTCTTCTTTAATTTTTTATTATCTTTATACAAAACCTCCACAGACATTCCACACTCAGTGTCCTCTGAATCCATTTCAATAACTGCAGCTAAACCTGACCTTTCCGTGGAACATAAATGTAAGCGTGATATTCGCCACTGTTATTATACATTAATTTCAACAAAGATTACCTACTGGAAAAGGAGAACTGAGTGAATGTCTCTTTAGCTTGTTGTATGTGAGAGAATTTTTTTTTCTGTGTTTGAAGAGTTACAGATTTTGTCTGAATGAAATGTTCGCTAATGATATACCTGGAAATGAACAGATGTTCATATCTTGATGGTTAACAATTTCCTTGTTTCTACCTTTTAATCTCTTGCTCTTAGACTAATGGATTATAATCGTCTGGTATTCTAGGGGCCTGGAGATCCTCTTGGAGCACAAGGACAGCAAAGGGCTTTCTGAAACTCAATTTTAAGCATTTTTTTTGTTGTTGTTGTTAAATTAAAATACAGATACCATCAATTTGGTAGTATCATGATATAAGAAGAGTGGGGTGCTTGTTTTCTCCTCCTGGGCTTTACATGGTTTCTTTTCTAAAAGGAAAGTTGGCTTAATGGAGACATCCAACTTTGGAGGATGCATTAGCTAGCAGTGAGTGACATGAAGGTCTGTTTACAAGGCTTTGTACTGAAGTCAAACTCAGCACACTTGGTGATTTTGCGTCCACTTTTAATCTACAATTTATGTACCACTGCTCATTCAATCTGAGACTTTCTTTCTGCTGCTTAGCAATGTGATCTCACAAAACCCACATGGAGGAGCCGTTGCCTGGGCTGAGCTGCAAGTGCCACAGGAAACTACCACCAAGATTTCTTACCTGTGAATTTTGTCCTGAAATTTCTCTCCTTCTGCCCTTTGGAGTGGGTCACAAAAAATGCCTGAAAGGCTTGAACAGGCTGTAGTCTCTGAGACTCAGAACACGGCCTTTGGAGAAAGATGGCAGCAGAGTAGGAGGACTCTACAATGGTCTCACCCCTAGAGCACAGCTAGACTACTATCAGATCATTCTGAATACCCGTAAAACTGACCTGAGTACTGACAACAAACTACACAACTAAAGGGAGAGAAGAGGCTGCATAGAGGAGGTAGGATGCAAAGACATGGTTTTGGGGGAGAAAAGGATCTCAAATGCTGTGGAGGGGAGGGAGTCCTGATCACAGAGAAAGGAGAGAGAGAGAGACGTGCACGAGGAATTGCACAAGAACACTTCCCCAAAGCCATTGACTGGGAAAATGAGAGGCAACATTTTTCATGAGTTTTTGCAACCAATGGGGTTCAAAGACTGGAGGTTTAAAGGTCAGTGGACTTGGCTGGGACAGAGACCTGAGGACATTGCCTTACTCCTGAAGAGTAAGAAGGCACACAAATACTGGGGCAGATAGCATGATCTGAGGATTGCCTGGGGCACACAAGTAGAGACTGTTATTTTTGGAGTGCATCTTTGAGAGGTGGCATTGCCTCTCTGGGGACAAAAGAACTGGCAACTGCCATTATACTCCCCTGCTCCTTGGCATAGGCACAGAAATACTTGTTGAGGGCAGCTAACTGGACACCACTGTTTAGCCTGCTTGTTCCAAATCGCACGCCCTGCACTCTGGAGCAACTGCCCTTCTGGGTCAAACCTGCATCAGTGCCAGCATGGTGAGACCCTCCCCCAGAGGGCCAGCACAGGTCCCCACCACACCAGGTCCCTGAAGTCTGGAATTTTAAAAAGTCAGCAGGCTTGGCTGGGATAGAACCCAAAGTGCACTGCACTGCTCCAGGCAGGCAAGTGACCCAGAGACAGACAGTGTGAAATCAGCGATCCGAAAAACACCTGTGACCCACGAGGGGAAATTATTCACTCCTCTGAAAGTGTTTCCCTGAGTGCAGCGAGCAGGGACTCGCCTCTCCAGGGACACCATTTCCCTCGCCTGCCCTTCAGCCTAAACCAACTTCAGTAAACAGCACTGTGCCAACACAGTCTGCCTAACCTGCCTACACCAAGCTCCGGCCCCTGAGCTCTGCAGGTGCTTTTTTGCTATGGCAAGTGTGCCTAAAGACCAGCACTATGCCCCTCTCCCGGAAGACCAGCACAAACCCCCGCACGCATATCCTCTACTGACCATAGAGTTCTGCAAGGCTTCAGTTCTAGTGAAAACAGCATCAGGTCTCATTAAGAAGCAGATCATAGCACACCTAATTAAAACTCGCCACACTCTGGCCAAGGTTCAACACTGCCCACTGCAGGTAAGGAGAGCCCCTGCAGATGATTGTCCTGAGGGACAGAGCAGAACACACGTGCACACACCAGAGACACTCCCTGAAGTGCCAGGCCCTGGACCCTAGATGACCTCTTCTTCATAAAGCTATTACTCTCAGGAGAAGGAAACCTAACAGGCCTTTCTACCACACAGAAGAAGACAGAGACCTAGACAAAATGCCAAAACAGAGGAATTCATCCCAGAGGAAAGAACAAGATAAGATCATGACCAGAGATCTAATCGAAACAGATGGAAGTAATATGCCTGATCCAGAATTCAAAGCAATAGCCTTAGGGATACTCATCAGGCTTGAGAAAAGAATGGAAAACTTCAGGAAGGCCCTTACCACAGAGATAAAAGAGTTAAAAAAATATATAGTCAGAAATGAAATATACAACTGACATTCTGAATAGTCTGGATGTAATAATGATCACAAGGATGGAAGAAGAGGAATGAATAAGTGATATAGAAGATAAAATTATGGAAAATAATGAAGCTGAACAAAAGAGAGAAAGAAGATTTAAGGAACACAAAAACAGATTTAGGGAACTCAGTGACTCAAACGTACTAACATTTGTATCATAGGAGCCCCAGAAGAAGAAGAGAGAGAAAAAGAGGAAGAAAATTTATTTGAGGAAATAATAGCAGAAAATGTCCCTAATCTGCAGAAGGAAACGGATATCCAGATCTAGGAGGCACAGAGAGCTTCCATCAAAATCAGCAGAAGCAGGCCAACACAAAGATTTATTGTAATTAAATTTGCAAAATAAAGCCAAACAATTATGAGAGAATATTTTCAAAAACTATATTCCAACTAATTGGAACAACCTGGAAGAAATGGACAAATTCCCAGAAACATATAAACTACCAAAACTGAAATAGGAGGAAATAGAAAATTTGAACAGACTGATAGCAAGCAAAGAAATTGAATCAGGAATCAAAATCTCCCAACAAACAAAAGTCCAGGGCCAGATAGCTTCACAGGAGAATTCTACCAAATATTTAAATAAGAGTTAATAACTATTCTTCTCAAACTATTCAAAAGAATGTGAAGGAAAACTTCCAAATTCACGCTATGAAGCCAGCATTACCCTGATACCAAAACCTGACAAAGACTCCCTAAAAAAAAGGACTACAGTCCAATATCCACATTGAACATGGATATGAAAATTCTCAATAAAATACTAGCAAATTGAATCCAACAATACATTAAAAGAATCATTTACCAAGGTCAAGTGGGATATATTCCTGGGCTGCAGGGGTGGTTCAATATTCCTGAATCAATCAATGTGATATACCACATTAATTTTTTTTGATACACCACATTAATAAAAGAAGGGATAAGAACCATATGATCCTTTCAGTAGATGCAGAAAAAGCATTTGACAAAGTTCAACACCCACTCATGATAAAAACCCTCAACAAGGTAGGGATAGAGGGAGCATACCTCAACATAATAAAGGCTATAGGTGAAAAAACCATAGCTAATATCATCCTCAATGGGGAAAAACTGAGACCTATTCTTCTATGGTGGAATAAGACAGGTATGTCCTCTCTCGCCTCTGTTATTTAACGTAGTACTGGAAGTCCTAGCCTCAGCAATCAGACAACAAAGAGAAATAAAAGGCATCCATATCATCAGGGAAGAAGTCAGACTGTCATTATTTGTGGGTGACATGATATGTTATATAGAAAACCCAAAAGGCTCCACCAAAAAATTGCTAGAACTCATACACAAACTCGGTAAAGTCCAGAATTCAAAAATCAACATACAGAAATCTGTTGCATTTCTATGTACAAATAATGAAGGAAGTTTATCCATTTCTGGATAATAGTCAAAAAAATTCAATGAACACATTCATTTTCTCCACAGCATTATTCACAATGGCCATGAGGTGGAAGCAGCCCAAATGTCCACCAGTGGATAGGAGAATAAAGAGAATGTGGTATATGCATACAATGGAGTACTTACTACTCAGACTTAAAAATGAAGGAAGTCTCATCACATGCTACCACATGTGTCAAGAGTTTAGCTCAACTACACCTCAGTATTGCTGCCTCTTCATCCATTAGTTGGGCCAAATGGCCTGCAGGCACCTTAAACTGACCCTAGGTCCTTCATTCAAGCGCATGCCAGCAGCCTGCAGAGTCTCAAGCAAACCTAAGTTCCTGATGACTTCTCCAACAGCCTTATCAGTCTCTCCACCTTTCAGTATCATATACTTTATGGGCCACTTTAAGCCCTGGGAGCCTCCCGTGCAGCATACCCAAACCCCCCTCTCTTGGTTTAAATTGGCCGATCTGGCCCCAATCCAGCAACCCAAAAGCACTCTACCCTAACAAACACATGTCCCCAGGTCCTGCCTCTCTCTTGGTCTGCACTCTGCCTTGACCTCCCCCTGTGGCCTCTTGAAGCATGTCATGTACATGCTCTAGGACCTGTGAGAAATAAACTTCTCTGTTTCAGTTTCTCTTGTGGTCTGTTGTTGAACAGGAAGAGAGATTCAGTTTTGCAGGATGAAAAAGTTCCAGAGATCTGTTGCAAAACAATGCAAATATATTTCACACTACTTAACTGTACTTTTAAAAAATCATAAAGAGGGTAAATCTAATGTTGGTTTTTACAACAATTAAAAATCATCTAGAAAAAGAAAATAACCAGCACACTGATACACACATACATACACCAGGATCTTTCTCACTTTTTGTGGGGTGAGCACTATTCCATCTCTTAATCTCCTCTCAGTCCTGAGGATAAACATCCCTGTCCTGAGGCTTAGTTTGGCATATACTCTCCAGGCTTCTATTCCTGACTTCATTTCAAAACAGTCTTTGGTACCATGAGAGACGATGGACTCAGAGAAACAAACCGAGGGTTCTAGAGGGGAGGGGGCTGGGGGGATGGGTTAGCCTGGTGATGGGTGTTAAAGAGGGCACCCTCTGCATGGAGCACTGGGTGTTATACACAGACAATGAATCATGGAACCCTACATCCAAAACTAATGATGTACTGTATGGTGATTAACATAACATAAATAAAATTAAATTTTAAAAAATGAGGAAAATTAAAATTTTTCCCAGAGGAGGGGAAAAAAGTAAAACAAAACAAAACAAAACAAAACAAAAAACAGTCTTTGATTATTTTGCTTTACACATAGTGTTGTCTATCTGTAAGGTCTTTACGCAACTTCTTTTCCTATCTTACTTCTATTTATCTTTACTTCTACTAATCCTTCCTTGACCAACCTGCTTGCTTGTTCTGGGCTGGGTGCCCAGATGCTTACTTCTGCCAAGTACATAATAGATGTGTTTTAGTTGACTAGTTGTCTGTTTGCCCCCAGTGGTCTGTGAGGTTGTGGGTATCGGTGGTTCACATTTTGTGGGCTTTAAAAATTTATGTGAAGTACCTACCTACTTTAGATCCAGCACTTGGCGTGAGAGAGAGAGAGGGAGCTAGGGAATGTTTTTGAATAGATGGACTCTCAAGTTCGCCTCGTAAAATGACTAGCCCAAATGTGGCATAGCCCAAAAGACTGAGATTCGGCATTAGCTTACTGGATGAATTCTTTCTTGTGACATTTTCAAAACACAGAAGTATGACAAAAAGGACTACGTTTCTGAAATCAATACCTTATTTGGCTTGTTTTTCTTTTACATAAAGAGTAACTGTATGTTCAATTCACAAACATTGCACACCCTGTCCTTTTAATAGGGGTATTCAGTTACTGAAGATAGCTGGGAACTGTCATTGCCATGTGAAGAGATCCCATTCCCTTAAAAAATTTATTTATTTATTTATTTATTTATTTATTTATTTATTTATTTATTTATTTATTTAATTTAGACAATAATACAGATTTATTCATTTATAAATGTTGGGGGGTTTTCCAAAATGAATCTTTAAAAATTTTTTAATTTAAATTCAATTTAGTTAACATATACTATACTGTGTTGTTAGTTTCAGGGGTAGAATTTAGTGATTCATCAGTTGCATATAACACCCAGCGCTCATTGAATCACCTGCCCTCCTTACTGCCCATCACCCAGTTACCCCAACCCCCCACCCTGCAACCTTCAGGTTTTCCCCTAGAGTTAAGAGTCTCTTGTGGTTTGCCTCCTTCTGTTTTAATTTAAATGACAAGTTTCCCAAAACACTGTGGATAGTACTAAAAGCAGCAGAATCTAAGAGATCAACATGCTTTTTGAAGGAGTGGAGAGAGGGACAGCAGAGGAAGGGGGAAAAAAAAGAAGTTGATTGGATGCCATAGGGAGGGAAGAAAGTAGCATTTGTTAAGGACTGGTCATTTCATTTAATGCTTCTCTGCATTTCACTTAGAAGGGAATGGAGAAAAGTGAAGACAGGGAATCTGGATTGCTTAGCTTGCAAGTGGTCAAGTGAAATTTCAGTTCTGAGGTGTGCATGCCAAACTCTATGGCAACCAGTATTTTATAATTTAAATTTACCCTACATTTGCAGAAGAATAAATTTGAACATAAGAGAATAATTTTATTATGGCTAACCCAAAGGAAGAAAAAAAAAAGTCTTCAAGCCTTTGATTAATGACTCAGAGAGTAATTTGACTGCATTATGATATGTTATTTGTTTCCTTCAGCAGATGGTGAAGTGGCTGTGGCTAACTTGATTATATCATGAAGAAACTGAAAGCATTAGGAAGCTGTCTTGACAAAAGTAAAGGTGAGGCAAAGTACCAGGAAGGCCATTTTCCAGGTTTAGGGACTGCTCCTCTAATGTGGCTGCTGGGGTCGTGTTCTTGTAGCTACTACAGGTTATGTAACCAGATTTGGTCTGAAATTGGTAAAAGAACCAATCAGCAGTTTAGTGATGGAAACATTCTGTAACAGCTTGGGATCTACTGAGCCTAGATCTTAATCAAATCAGGGTTTTAGATTCCAATGTGGAGAAGTTAATCAATGGTATTGATGTGTGTTTAAAAAAAAAATACCTGCGAATAATACATTTTGGTTTTAATTAGTGATGTGGGTCCACAAGCAAACGGTCAAGAAAGAATTCTCGAGACATTTTTGGTGCATAAAGGTGCTTTTATTAAAGCACAGGGAGAGGACTTGTGGGCAGAAAGAGCTGCCCTTTTACTGTATGAAACTGGTAGTTAGTTATATGCTTAGTGCTCATGGGGGAGGAGATGTGCAGGGAGTGTTAGATCATAAATGTCTTTGAATTTCTACTTGTAAAACTACTTTTGCAAGGTTTCCCTGGTGCTTATCAATCAGCTCAATATTAACTATTATTGGTGAGACATACAAGCAGTCCTGAGACCCTTTAAGAATGTAGCAACCAGCATGTATTTGATCCTTATCGAAACTATGCAGGCTATAGGTTAGCCTTCTAGCTAAAGGTGAACATTTTTCTGCTTCTATTCCTCATCATCTAGGACAATGCAAATAGAAGTAGAAGTTTCACACTTTATGGTGCTCTATAAAGCTACATTGGTATTAATATTTGAAAGAATATGGAACAAAAATCAGTTGGAAGCAATAGATATGTATCATAAATCACCCCTACAAGGGTTGCTTCATTGCTTTTCCATAATTTTTCGTGGGAGGTGGGGGAAAAAAGAGATGAGAAAAGAATATTACCTTAAGAATAGTCAGAATTGGTGAAGGTTTTAGAGAAAAGTAAGACACAAAATCTATAACTTCTATGTGAGTCAACATTCTACTAAGAAAATTATGTCACAGAATCTTTTTATGAATTTCAAGAACAAGTGAATGAAAAGTGAAATTTGCAAATTTTTATATTGGCTAATATTTTTGAAGATGCTATAATACACAACGTGAAATGGAAAAAAAATAAAAACAACTGATGAATTAAAAATTGATACAATAAAAGAGAAGTTATCAGTCTTGTGTGAAGTGGAATCCTCAACAGAACACACAATTTTTATCAGTATTTCTTTTCTTAGTAGGACCTTTCTTTTACATGTCCAAGATATAAAGCCAGCAACATAAACCACTTTCTTCTACCAAGTGATGTTCTCTGGGTTCGCATGATTTCATTCAGACCACACCCAAGGTCATTCATGTCATCTCCTTCCCCAGGGGATGAGACCCTGTGTGTTCTCGTCACTACAACCTACCTGGCGCCACGTAACAGTGCTCAGCCCAGTGAATGTGTAGAAGATCTGTTGTACGTAGTCAACAGTCAACTTATGAATGAGGTGTGGTCCAATGGTAGCTTTTTAAGACTATTTTGCATTGAAATTACATTATATGTAGTGATTTTATTTCCAAACTAGCACCAAAGTGCAGGTCAGTTTTTATTTCGAATATCCTCCTTCATGTTCTTCTTACAGCATGAAACATGAAAACATTTTGGTAGGACAGTGAGTTGGTATGGACAAAAGCTTCTGGTCAGTGTTAATGCCTGCGCCCATGGCCTCTTCAGAGCCAGAACTCAACTACTGCTTTCGGAGAGAGCCAGAGTTTGTCCCTCCTTTATGGTTTTGTCCTGAGCTTGCACAAGGGCCTTTTTTAAATTAACATATAATGTATTATTAGTTTCAGGGGTACTGGTCTCTGATTCATCAGTCTTACACAATTCACAGGGCTCACCATAGCACATACCCTCCCCAGTGTCCATCACCCAGCCACCCCACCCCTCCCACCCCCCACCACTCCAGCAACCCTCAGTTTGTTTCCTGAGATTAAGAGTCTCTTATGGTTTGTCTCCCTCTCTGGTTTCGTCTTTTATCATTTTTCCCTCCCTTCCCCTATGATCCTCTGTCTTGTTTCTCAAATTCCTCATATCAGTGAGATCATATGATACTTGTCTTTCTCTGATTGACTTACTTCGCTTGGCATAATACCCTCTAGTTCTAACCATGTCCTTGCAAATGGCAAGATTTCATTTTTTGATGGCTGCGTAATATTCAATTGCATATATATACCACATCTTCTTTATCCATTCATCTGCTGATGGACATCTAGGCTCTTTCCATAGTTTGGCTATTGTGGACATTGCCGCTATAAACATGGGGGTGCACGTGACCCTTTGGATCACTACATTGCACAAGGGCCTTTTGATTTTTTTGTTGTTGTTGTTGTTGGGGGGATAAAGATTTATGTTACCAAAGAGCTACAATAGGAAACAGAATCTGTTCTTTCTTGCTTCTTCCTCTCCTTTCCCTTTTCCCCCTTTAGACTTTGTGGGAAAAATAAGGGCACACATAGCAGAACATCATTTTTGTATAGGGAATGGGGTAAAGAAGTTGGAATCAGGAGCAGAATGCATCAAGGCAATGAGAGGAAATGCCCCAAGGAAGATCAGTGCTGGGCTGAGAAGTCAGTAGCTGGGGCAGAGGGAGGCATGGAAGGCTTTGCCTTCCCTGTCCTCCCCTCCTCCATCATGATTACCCCCATTGCTATCACTGAAATCTACACTGCAATAGCCTAACTATGGAAGTAAACCAAGTGTCCGTCAACAGATGAATGGATAAAGAAGAGGTAGTTTATATACACAATGGAACATTATTCAGCCATAATAAACAATACTCTTGCCATTTGCAACAACATGGATGGATCTAGAGTATAATGCTAAGCGAAATAAGTCAGTCAGAGACAGACAAATACCGTATGATCTCACTTATATGTGGAATTTAAGAAACAGAACAAAGGAAAAAGAGAGACAAACCAAGAAACAGATTCCAACTATAGAGAACAAACAGATGGTTACTAGAGGTGATAGGTTAAATAGGTGACCAAAAAACCCCCACAAAACTGCCTACATTGGCTTAGGGAAAATCAAAATAGGAAGAAAGTTTAAAAGAAAGTAATGCAGGTCCCCCCAAAATACAAAAACTGAAGCTGTATAATGCTACTAAAAATCAGTTTACAGACACAATCTATGCAGATGTATCTATCTATACAAAAATATAAAAGTTGAAACTGAAGAAAACAATAGACACAAATCCTATAGGGAAGAGTAAGAAATTCCTCTACCAGTTTTGCTGGGCCAATTATATCCAGAGTCAATGCACACACATCCACATAGACTTTACATGTATCCAGGAGGATCTGTGCCTTTCTCTGTTCTTTGCACTTTGAACTTCAGTATGCCAAATCCTTTTCTAAAGCAAATTAATTTTTTTAAAAGGTGGTTAACCATTTCCTAAACTACCTGTTTCACAAGTCGGTGTTTTCTTCTCTCAGTTGAAATGAGTTTTATTTTGGTGGGACATTTGGGCTTATGCAATATTAATAAATCATATCAGTAAAGCAGCAGAAGAATAGAAAAACTGGATAATGCTGTACAGAATTGCTGGTGTTTAAATAATCAGTCATAGGCTTCTATTTCAGCAAATATTTGCCCCGGATGCACCCAAATTTATATTTGACAGCTAAGTTTGATAAGATTTGAAGGACATCTTTGTTAGAGATAAAAGTAAGGAAAGGAATTTTCAAAAGACAGCCCAGGCTTCTCAAGTGGTGGTAAGAAGGCAGAAAGAGAGATAGAATTGGATGAGGTGATGCTGAGAGAGCATGATTTTGTTCCTGCTGGTTGGGTCATTTTCCCAGTGGGGGTGAGGGCGATATTTACAGCTAGAGAGCAATGCCTGCTGGGCCTGCTGCCCCTGCAATATGGCGGCCTGCTGGAAGCGACGGGAGTCCCTCCACTCAGCAGCCCTGGCTACTTCTTCCAGATTTGCTCTTGGTAGTAAAATAATGTGCGTGCGTGTGTGTGTGTGTGTGTGCGTGGCGAGAGCGTGTGCGCGCACGTACGTATTTCTTTAAATGATGCTTTAATTAAAAAGAAAAACATGATTTGCTAATCAGGAGAGATCGCATAAAAGCTTTTTCTCGGAGGTTTTGAGATAATAGAATGGGCTAATTAAGTTCTTTTCTGCTTCAGTAGCTTCAGTTGCTCCTGGTGCATGTTGTCATTCCTGATTTTGCAGATGCTCAATGGCACACAAAAGAGAGTAGTGACTGTCCTTGGGTTTCATTTTAGTTGTGTTACAGAATCGTCAGGAATGAGTTATGTTATCTTTGAACACAGATGGCAACCATGTACACCTTTTCCATAATAACTGTATCATATTAAGCAATCCTGAGAGTCACTTTAGGTACATATTGTATAATGTAACTAGCTATAATGTATTGCATAATGCTACTAAAAAATAATTCACAGAGCAATCTATGCAGATGCGTCTATCTCTACCGGTAATAAATGTAAAGTAACATAAAAAACAGTTTGTCATGGAGCCTGGTTCTCTCACCTGATTGCAGAGCTAATGTGGCCAAGGAGGCAGCTTCAATTTCTGGGGATGCTGCTCACCTTTGTATCTGTCTTACTGTCACAAAATGTTACCACTTGAGCCATCAACCTTATGGATGTATCCCATTAAATCATAAGGTTCTGGAAATTGAGGGAATCTTAGCAACTAACAGTGTATTAATATATAGATAAGAAATGGAGGCCAAAATATGGGAAAAGGTGTACTCACGGGCACAGCAAGTGCCAGAATTTGTGAGTGCCTGGTTAGAAGGGGGGATGAAGGTAGCATAGGACTATGATTTACTTAAACGGCGCAAAGTTTCTGCCGTATTTATGGTTTTTCTGGTTGAATATGGATGACAGGACGTTGTTTAAGAAATTCAGAGACTGATACAGACATATTTAAATCCATCTGCATATTTCTGAGCTATTCTTACCCTTATTCTCCCACCTCAGACATTGTACAAAGAAATGAATTGAAATGTAGTTCATAAAATATGTGATGTTATAGACAGCAGAAGAATACCATCTGTCAGTAATTACAAGTTCCTCGGGTGGATTGTCCCAGAGGGCATGTGGACGCTTGCTTGGTTGCCTGAAGATACACTGGAGAGTAGAATGGCAATTACCTGGAAGAGCCAGTTATCTCATACCTAACGTCAGCCCTGCAGGCGTATGCTTGTCCGCAAAGAGAAGGAACTGAGCTCAGGAATCAGCATCCTGGCTTCCTACCTCCTTCATCCTCTGACTGTAAGAATCGCCTTGAAGAGACTCATCCCTAACCGGTGACTTTCTCATCCTAGTTTTTCATGCTTCTCCTTCTGCTGCTTCTTCATGATATTAGCAGCTAAAATTTACTGAGTGTTTACTACATGTCAGGTAGTTTACAATATTATCTCATCTAATCTTCACAGAAATTCTGTGAGGTTAAGCAGGGCATTTAAATCCCAGGAGGTGGGATTTATACACGGACATTCTGAGTCTGGAGCCATTGTCCTTGATCATTACCTTATTGTCACTCTTCAATACCATCTTTGGGCTCAGGAAAGTAGTCCTAGTAATGAATTATGTTGGAAAATTCAGGATTAAAATGACATGATTAACATTAAATCATGCTAGGGATGCCAAACAGGGTTTACACGAAGTTGAAAATATGTCCATGTATTTCAGGTTAATATACTGATTTTTTTTTTTACGTATAGTTTTCAAATTATTGAAAAGCTTATTAAAATCAATCATGTAAGTGTATAATCTAATCCTTTTATTTTTATTTATTTTATTTATTTTTTAAAAGCTTGTATTTGTTTATTTGAGAGAGAGATTGAAAGAGAGAGGGAACACAAGCAGGGGGCAGGGGGAGAGGGAGAAGCAGGCTGCGTGCTGAGCAGGGAGCCTGATGCGGGGCTCGATCCCAGGACCCTGGGATCCTGACCTGAGCTGAAGGCAGACGCTTAACCGACTGAGCCACCCAGGTGCCCCTAATCTAGTCCTTTTAAAAGGCATTATAACCCCAATGAAAATTTTAAAGTGCTTGTTTTATTTATTTATTTTTAAGATTTTATTTATTTGTCAGAGAGTGAGCACAAGCAGGGGGAGAAGCAGGCTCCCTGCTGAGCAAGAAGCCCCATGTGGGACTTGATCCCAGGATCCTGGGATCATGACCTGAGCCGAAGGCAGACACTTAGCTGGCTGGGCCACCCAGGGGGCCCAAAGTGATTGTTTATTTATTTATTTATTTTATTTATTTATTTTGTTTATTATTTTATTTTATTTATTTATTTGACAGAGGGAGACACAGCGAGAGAGGGAACACAAGCAGGGGGAGTGGGAGAGGGAGAAGCAGGCGCCCCGCCGAGCAGGGAGCCCGAAGCTGGGCTCGATCCCAGGACTGTGGGATTATGACCCCAGCTGAAGGCAGACGCTTAACGACTGAGGCACCCAGATGCCCCCCAAAGTGATTGTCTTAAATGCTGATGCTAACTCACTACTCTGGAAAAGGGAAACCCAGCTAGGACCAGATTTCCTATTGAATTTACATATAAGTCATGAAATAAAGTATTTTGATTATTTTTATAATTCCAACATAAGAGATTTATTTATAGTTGTGTCATTTTGACAAATTCTGTGGGAACTTATTAGCAAGCAGAACAAAACATTGAGACTTGCAGAGCCTTCGTTTATTTACAGAAGTGGGGAAATACGCTGCCAGCATCGCAAGAACACAAAAGAAGCCCATTTCTCAAGAATGAGTATATACCAAAATGTAGGTAACTCAGATCCCCTGGCCTCACACACCCTTGAATACAAACATGTTGCACTTATAGTTATACCCCAAATCTCAGTGCTCTGAGCATCAGGCTTGCTTGGTTGCTCGGAAGCTTGGCCTTTTCCAGCATTTCTACTCTATAAGTCCCTCTAGGAGAAGTGGGGTGTAGACGCTGCCATGTGATCAGAGCTGCTCCGTCAGTCCTGACCCTTAGTGTTTGCATCTTTTGCCTTCTTTTGGCTCCACCAGCTATTATCTCTCTGTTCCCTGTGGGGTCAATATGTGCTTGCTTTCCATGAATAGCTGATCTCAAACTGTCTACATTTGGCTGCCCACACTCTGCAGACTTCTGTGCAGTCGCTGGCTTCTACTGTTCCTCCTCCCCTGCAATCAGCAAGAGGGCTTCCTCTGGTCCTCCTTACCTACTGTCTTACGGGAACTTGTTACAGGTTGAATTGTGTCCCCCCCTAAATTCATACTTTGAAGCCTAGACCCCCAGTACCTGAGAATGTGACTGTGTTTGGAGATAGGTCCTTTAAAGAGGTAATTAATTTAAAATAGTGTCTTTAGGGTGGGTCCAAATCCAGTATGACTTGTGTCCTTCTAAGTAGAGATTTGGACACAGATACACACAGAGGGATGACCGTGTGAGGACACAGGAGAAAGGCAGCCATCTGCAAGCCAAGGAGAGAGGCCACAGAAGAAACCAAACCTGCCGACACCTTGATCTTGGACTTATACTTCCACAACGGGGAGAAAATAAATTTCTATCGTTTAGGTCCCCCTAAACCCCTTTAAAGGGGGATTTTAAAGATTTTAATTTTAATTATTATAATTAATTATAAATAAATAATATACGAGAGAGAGAGAGAGAGAGCATGAGTTGGGGGGGGCAGGGGAGACACAGAGTGGGAGGGAGAGGGAGAGGGATAGAGAATTTGAGGTAGACTCTGCTCTGAACATGGAGCCCTATGCAGCTGGATCTCACAACCAACCACAAGATCATAACCTGAGCCCAAACCAAGAGTCAGACACTTAACCAACTGAGCCACCCACATACTCCAAGCTTCACCAGCTATTATTGGTAATTTTCAGAATTGCTTTTATATATGGAAAAATCTCAAATGTTTTTCGTATATGAGCTATAAGATATCAGAACATTTCATGTTTTCTTTTGCACTGATTTATTTTTTTCCCCCAATGTCTATTTATTTAGTTATTTATTTTGCCCTATTGAAGGGGTTGGCAAACCATGGCTCACAAATCAAATCTGTTGCCTGATTTTGAATGACTCACAAACTAAGAATGGTTTTTATACTTTTAAATGACAAAAAATTTTAAAAGATTAATATTCCATGACACATAAAAATTGTATGATATTCAAATTTCGGTGTCTACAAGTGAAGTGTCATTGGAACACAGCCAAGCTTGTTTATTGTCTACAGATGCTTTCACATTACAATGGCCATACAGCTCATGAAGCATAAAACATTTACTGTGTTACACTTTATAGAAAATTTAACAGGCCCATTGTCTAGGATATAGCCATACAGAAACAACCAATTAAACAGATAATGATCAAATCCCTACCACAATATCAAATCCAGTCATTTTTAAAGAGTTCAAAATACTTCATCTATTTTTAATTAATTCTAAATATCCTAAGCAGTCCATTTTGTTCATATTTCAGCATTGTAAATGGGGACAGACAATAACTTGGCCAAAGTCACCAGCAGGTGGAGGGGTATTGCTCTGGATAGAACACAGATCTTGAGATCCTTAGGACAACATTCACTACTCATCTGCAGTGGCTTATTTTATATACTCTCTGAGTTAACAACGTTTCACTAACCAATTGGTTGTTGATAACATATTGTAAGCAATAGATCATGCATTTTATGTTATCTTTGTCAATGACGGTGTTATGCATTTGTATGATTCATTGCTTTTCATTAATTAGATTATTAAACAAAATGAAATTCTTTACTTCTACTTGAAATTTGTGTTAGCTTTTTTTTATGTGAATCATTAAATACCTTTTAAGTTTTTATTTTAATTCCAGTTAGCTTTTAACGAAATACTTCAATAGGATATGAAAAATTTCTTGTTGTAATTCACTTCTTGAAGTCAGAATAATCTCTATTGATTTCATTAACCATCTTTATAGATTTTGTTTCCTATTCTATTAATTTTATCTGAATTTTGTCACTTCTTTAATAAATAAATTTAAATATAACAAAAGAGATGTTCTTCATGTAATTTCAAATCAGGAATCTTTACTTGTATTTTTGAAATAGTCCAAAATGTGTCCAAATTGTGGGTAAATGGTATTTTCCCAGTGAAGTGTTCCCAGATCTTAGCTGGATTTTAGTCCCTCTACCACAATCAACAAAATATAAATTCAAAATTTGAAATCAAATTATAGTAGTCCCCCATTATCCATGGGGGATATGTTCTAAGACTCCCAGTGGATGTCAGAAACCATGGATAGTACCAAATTCTATATATGCCATGTTTTTCCCCTATGCATTTATACCTATTGTACAGTTTAATTTATAAGTTAGGCAGAATAAGAGATTAACATAACAACATTAGCTAATAATAAAATAGAACAATTATAACAATGTACTGTTTCTTCTACTTAACCGTAAATCTTTTCAACTTTACATTATATGTAATCATATATGCATTTAAAGATGAAAAATCTTAACATAATAGATACATTTGTGTATTTGGGTATTAAAACAATTCAAAGAAGCCATGCAACTTTTCTGATCAACGTATATTATTTATTTATAATTAATTATAATAAAACCACAAAACACTATGTCTCAGCAGGATCCTAAGTTACATAAGTAGTTTACAAATGAAACTATTATAGATAAGTACAAACAGGTCATGGTGGGTGGTTAATCCCCACAGAGACTATTGAAATAAATTTAAGGTACTCTTTGGTGAATTTTTACTTGTAGAGATCACACACCAGATATTAATGCCTCTGCCCTGTCAGCAGAATATAATGTTTAAGTATGGTAATCAATTTCTAGCACTACTTGCTACTTCAAACTTGATGTAATTATTATTAAATAGAGAAGAAAGAGTGCAAATGAGAACTGCGAACACTGGAGTCATATATTAACTATCAAGACTGAGAATTCTTTGTTTCATGACATTCTTACCCAAGAAGTAAGACTTTAATAAATAACTTTACTGTTTGCCTCAAGAAATTTCTGACAACTGATTTACCTAAATAAGCCTGTGAATAACTGGGCAGAAGTATCTGGGCAAATAACTTTCCTACCAGCACAAATTTCCTCACCTGGGCAAAGAGCTTGCTGGTTCATTGATGAAGACCCATCGTAATCTCTTGTTGTACCATTAAGACTAAACTATTATATCACAAATCCCAATCAGTTTCCTACTACTATGGACTGCATGTTTGTATCTGCCCCCCAACCCCAATTCATATGTTGAAAGCCTGACCTCCAATGAGATGGTGTTGGGAGGTGGGGCCTTTGGGAGGTGATTAGGCCAGGACAGTGGAGGCCTCATTTTGGGATTAGTGCCTTTAGAAGTCAAGAGAGTGCTTATCTCCTCTCCCCTGCTCTCTGCCACACAGGGGATGCAAGGAGAAGTCAGCAGTCTGCAACCCAAAATAGGGCTCTGTCCAGAACTGGACAACATAGGCACACTGCTCCTGGACATCCAGCCTCCAGAACTATGAGAAATAAATAGCCACTTCAGCCATTTAGTCTGTGATCATTTATTAGAGCAGCCCAAGTGGATTAAGACACCTACCTGGAAACATCTAGCTTAATCTACTTGAATCCAGTTGCCAAGAACTTATAAATTTCTTTCCTGTCCTCTTACCCCTTTCTAATGAAACTACTGTTATCCCTCTTGTAGTAAGTTTAATGACAACATTGCTTGATCAACAGACTATGCTGGCGGTTTTTTTGTGGAGTCAGGAGCCAATAATCCGGTGAGAAATCAAATGCACAATATCCCACTTCATCCTCAAACTCAAAAGGAAAATTTCTCTAAATTAATCTTAAACCCCTCCACTGTTACACAAGCTGTGTCTTGATGACAATGAGCAATTCAGGAGCCAAGTCCTAATAACCTTCAACCACTCTTCATGTTACAGTCAACAACCACCATCCTTGGACATTTAGCTGAGAGATATTCTTTTCTCCTCCTGCTAACTGCATAGGAAGTGATCTATGTGCAAATGATATTGCTCCATTAAAAGCTCCCCTTTTAGGCCCTTCCTCCAAATCCCTGAGATCTACTCTCTTAAGTAGGTCACAGTTAATTTGCATATTGACTTACCAGTATCCTTGTGTCTACACCAAATTCAAATTGAAGATTTCTTTAGGTGCTGTACTCCTTGTGTACAAATATGTATGCAGTAAGTCCATCAAACTCAGATTATTCCACCCAACCCCCTAATGACCAAGCTTTTACAATATCTTTTAATACCAGAACCTAAAGAAAGTCTAAAACCAAAAATCAAAAGCTTAGCAGCAGAAAGGATCTCATACCCTCTACCAATCCTTATAATACTCTTCACCTCCTAATCATTACACTGCATATGAGAGGACATACAACTTTTATGTATATGGTTATTTCTCATATACCTGTGGAACCAAACTTACATACAATTTTACTTTTTGGTCCCACTTGAAGCTCTATATTTTCCAGTTGTAGATTTCTGTTCTGCTTTCCTAATCATCCCTAGATACCTATTTACATTTTCATTAGAAGGTCAACAATATACCTGGACATTTGGTCTCAGGGGTTTACCAAAACATTCTCCTACTTTAAGTAGTCCTTAACCAGAATCTCAAGAAGCTTAAATTTCCCTGAAATTCTACTCTTACTCAATACATGATCTTCTGCTATGTTCTAGAGAAGAGGTGATTTCCAAGAAGGTTTAAAAGGTGTAAAGTTTTTAATGAAAAGTTACAGACCAGGTGCATTACTTCAGGTAGATTTATCTAAAGAAGGTAAATCCCTTTTTCTCAACTGACTATAACCTTTTAACCTTTTTTAAACTCTCTTAGGCCAATAGCTAGGGGACATTTAAAAAAGTCCTTGGGTCTCACTAACTACTGCAAAAAATGGATTCCTAGTGTTTTTGAAATTGCCACACCTCTGTATTGCTCAACCAAACCTACCATTCGTTGACTTTTTTGGGAAACTAAACATATGCAGGCATTTTGCAATTTAAAGTTAGTTTTTCAACTACCCCTTCCCCTGCCTACCTAATTATCGTAAGATTTTTCTAGCTATTCATGTTAGGTAGTCCAGACAAGCCTTTGGTGTGATGTATTAGCTTTATGGGAAACACCTGAGACCAATGGCTTACCACAGCATTCTTCTTCCCTTAGTAGCAAAAGCCCACCTACCTTGCCTAAGCCCAATAAGAGAATCAGCTAAGCTAGGGCAGCTTCTGGCCACTTGATCCTTGGTTTTAAAGTCTTATACTTAATGGTCCCTCATGCTATGCAAATTTTGTTGTAGATAGTTCAAAACATTTCTCAGGCATATCTCCTGTGAAATTCTATTACTTTCTTCCTCACATACTTCTATTCACTGTTGTAGTGCATTTAATCCTCCTATTCTTCTGTTACCAGAAGAAGGGGAAACTCATGACTGCTTAGCCTCTACCTGGGAACTATCTATATCCCAGATTTATTAGACCCCTCTTTCCTAGAAACTCTAGATTAATCTAGATTCATCTAATCCTAGATGAACTATATTTTAAGACTGAAACAGAAAACTATCAACTCACCCCATTCTAGATGCCAAAATATGATAAATGGCATTAATTCATTTCACTCACCAGAGCATGCCAATTAGTTAGAGATAGGAGGGTTAATATATACACTGATGGGAGGCATGCCAGTGAATTAGTCCCAACGTTTGAGGTGCTTTTGAAAATAAAAAAATTATGGAATTCACTGAGAACCCCAATAAAGATGACCAAAAATATAAATAATATTTAGATGCTCTAATGCTTTCTTACTAGAGAGTAATTTTAAATATAGAATCTTATGCCAAAAAAGAACATGAAAGATAAATGGAAAGCTATGACTGATCATTATGGTAGATAACAGTCCCCAGCAACATCCTTGCCCCACGATACCACAAAAACCATGTAGTTAATAGAGTTCACAGTGTGGTTAGTGAATTCAGGAGCTTTTCATGATGATTTCTTGGTGGCTCTGGAGAACCTCAAGTGAAATCTTAACATTTTTTTTACATGAACTTGACCACCACTGAAAGGACACATTTCTTAATGTAGTTAATAAACAATGCTAGTGAAGATTTACTAACATTACATGTTTCATCTGTCACCAGCATAATATAGACCAACCTATAAAAGTGGAAAATGGATAAGAGCCCAAGTTTCAAGCTACCTTTTGAACACCTCCAAGTGACAAGTACCCATTCAATAGATCTTAAATATATTCTGTTCAGTGGTCACTTATTTTTGAGAATGAATTGAAAATTCCCCTTGCTGGTGACTTGCAGTTCCAATAGTAAATATTACTTAATTTTGTGTTCTCAGGCTGCAGAATTTTAACCCCTCTTTAAAGTGACAGGAGCAATCATTTTACCAGAACTGTCATTAAAAAGAACACTCTCAGAAAGACATGTATCATATGACCTCACTGATATGAGGAATTCCTAATCTCAGGAAACAAACTGAGGGTTCCCGGAGTGGTGGGGGGTGGGAGGGATGGGGTGGCTGGGTGATAGACATTGGGGAGGGTATGAGCTATGGTTAGTGCTGTGAATTGTGCAAGACTGTTGAATCACAGATCTGTACCTCTGAAACAAATAAGACAATATATGTTAGAAGAAGAAGAAGAAGATAGCAGGAGGGGAAGAATGAAGGGGTGAAATAGGAGGGGGAGACGAACCATGAGAGACGATGGACTCTGAAAAACAAACTGAGGATTCTAGAGGGGAGGGGGAGTGGGACGATGGGTTAGCCTGGTGATGGGTATTAAGGAGGGCACGTTCTGCGTGGAGCACTGGGTGTTATGCACAAACAATGAATCATGGAACACTACATCAAAAACTAATGATGTAATGTATGGTGATTAACAGAACAATAAAAAATTAAAAAAAAGAACACTCTCAGAAACTTTACTTCCTATATCAGATTCAATATTTAAGAAAGAAAAAGTGGGATTCAGGTACTAAAATAAGGAAGGCTCTTAGAGAATCCTTCAAAATTCCATAGCCTAAGGGTATTCCTATGGCCTTATTGGCAATGTTACTAATTTCTTTGGGGTTCATTGACTCTTCCTTTATGCATGAGTAACAGGTTAGCCTACATACTCATCCAGGAATATCACTTCTAATTGTAGGCTCTAGCTTATTGCAAGCAGACATGATCAAATTCTACAAGGAATTTATGTGACATACCCAACCTCATAATCCAAAAGTATGAGCAGACTTTCATTATAATCTTAAAAACATTTGCATGACCCTAAACCTGGAGAATGGGTGCTCTGAAAGAGACATGAGAAGAAGCCCTAGAACTCCAATGGGGGAAGTTCTCATCACACAAGGTTAACAGCTAGCACAGCAGTAAAACTCCAATGCACTGACCCTCAGATCAGTCTTTCAGTTAATGAAACATAAATAATCTTTGACTCCCTGGAAAGCAACCTCAATCAGAGATTTCAAGATGATGATTGTTAGGATTATTTTGGATTCAAGTAATCTTTTGGAGGAGATGGATTCCAACAAGACCCTTGAATCAAGGAGATAACAGTATGAAACAGATGGTCTATACCTAAGACCTATGGAATGAGATCTAAATGACCAAAGCTACAGATGTTCAAGCTTTAATCTTCATGTTTTTGTTCTTTATTTTCTTAGGTATTTTCTCCCTCTCCTGATGGGATGTGTGTGTGTGTGTGTGTGTGTGTGTGTGTGTGTGAGAGAGAGAGAGAGAGAGAGAGACAGAGACAGAGACAGAGACAGAGAGGGAGAGAGAGCTTTATTGAGATATAATTCACATACTGCACATATCATCAATTTAAAGTACATATAAAACAATGATTTTTAGTATTCATACAATTGTGCAACTATCCCCACAATTAAATTTGGAACATTTTCTTCATTTTCAAAGAAACCCTATACCCATTTGAAGTCACTCCCTTTTTTCCCCTCACCACAAGTTCCAGCCCTAAATAACCAATAATCTACTTAATGTCCATTCCAGACATCTCATATAAATAGAATCATGCAGCATGTGGAATTCTCTGATACATTTCTTTCACTTAATCTAATATTTTCAAGGTTCATCCATGTTCCAGTATCAGTATTTCATTCCTTTTTATAGCTAAATACAATTACATTTTACAGATACCACATTTTATTTCTCCATTAATCAGTTGATAGACATTTGGATTGTTTTCACTTGGCTGTTATGTGTAGAGTGATAATTTGCATACAAGTTTTTGTGTGGACATGAGTACTCATTTCTCTGGATATAGACCTAAGAGTAGAATTGATGAAGCATGTAGTAATTCTATATTTAACATTTTGAGGAACTATCAGCCATTTTACATCCCCACCAGCAATTTATAAGGGTTCCAATTTCTCTGCATCCTCGTCAAACTTGTTGATATCCATATTTTTTATTATAGCCATACCAGCAGGGTTGAAGTGCTATGTTATGATTTTGATTTTAACTTACCACATGGATAATAATATTGAGCATCTTTTCTTGTGCTTATTGCCCATTTGTGTATCTTTTGTGAAGAAATGTCTAGATTATTGGCCCATTATTTAATTGGGTTATTTATTTTTTAATGTTGAATTGTAAGTGTTCTTTATGTAGCCCAATTAAATGCCCCTTAGCAGATTTGCAAATATGTTTTACTCATTCTGTGGGCCCTTTTCTTTCTTTCTCCCTTTTTTTTTAAAGATTTTTATTTATTTATTTAACAGAGATAGCACAAGTAGGCAGAGCGGCAGGCAGAGGGAGAGGGAGAAGCAGGCTCTCTGCTGAGCAGGGAGCCCGATGCGGGGCTCGATTCCAGGACCCTGGGATCATGACCTGAGCCGAAGGTAGCCTCTTAACTGAGTGAGCCACACAGGTGCCCCTCTGTGGGCCCTATTCATTTTCTTCATGGTATCCTTTGAAGCACAGAAGTTTTAAATTTTGATAAATTTGTTGATTTTTCTTTTCTACTTATACTGTTGGTGTGATATCTAAGAAGGTTTTGCCCAACTTAAGGTCACAAAGATTTACTCCTATATTTTCTTCTTCTAAGGGCTTTATAGTTTTAGATTTTATATTTAGGTATATGATTCATTTTTGTTTAAAATTTGTGTATGTTGTGAAGAAGTTTAACTTCATTCTTTTGTATATGACTACCTAGATGTTCTACCACCATTTGTCAAAAAGAATATTTTTTTTTTCTCATTGAACTGGCTTGCTACCCTTATCAAAAATCAACTGACCATAAAAAAAAAATCAACTGACTGTAAATGTGAAGTTTTTTTTTTTTTTTTTTGTAAATGTGAAGGTTAATTTCTGGAATCTTAATTCTTTTTTCATTGTCTAGATTTCTGTCCTTTGTCAGTACCAGACTATCTTTTTTTTTTTTTGTACCAGACTATCTTGATTATTGTAGCTTTGTTGCAAATTTTGAAAACAATAAGTGTGAGTATTCCAACTTTGTTCTTTTTCAATGTTGTTTTGGCTAGTTTGTATGGCTTGCCTTCCCATTTGTATTTAGAATCAGCTTGTCAATTTCTGAAAATGAGCCATCTGGGTTTTTGATAGTGACTGCATTGATAGATAAATCAACTTGGGGCATGTTACCCTGTTAGCAATAATAAACCTTGTAATCCATGAACATGAGGTTTCTTCCCATTTATTCTTTAATTCTTTCAACAGTATTTTTTACTTTTCAGATATATGTTTTGAACTTATCTTGTTAAATTGTTTTATTCTTTTGATGCTAGTGAAATGGAATTGTCTTCTTAAATTCATTTTCACATTGTTCATTATTGGTGTATAGAAATATAACCGTTTTTTATATATTGATCTTATATTCTGTGTATTTGTTTCCTATTTCTGCTGTAACAAATGCACTTAGAAGCTTAAAAGAATACAAGTGTACTCTTTTATAGTTCTAGAAGTCAGAAGCTTAAAATAGGTCTGCAGGGCTGCCCTCCACCTGGAGGCTCTAAGGAAGAATTTTTTTCCTTGCCATTTTCAGCTTAAAGGTCACTTCGATTCCTTGGCTCATGGCCTCTTCCTCCCACTTCTAAACCAGCAATGTATCATCTTCTCCCCTTTCTGATTTTGTTTCCATCCCCACATCTTCTCTCTGATTATGGCCTCTTAGGTCTCTCTTATAAGGACCCTTATGACTATGTTGGGTTCACCTGGATAATCCAGGATACTTTCCCATTTCAAGATCTTTAACCTTACATGCAAAGTTTTGTTGCTATATAAGGTAACATATTTACGGGTTTATGGGTTTTGAAGTTACAGAAATTCTTGGGAGGCATTATTCAGCCTCTCACACCCTGCAACCTTGTTGAAAGCGTTTATTGTTTATAGTGTTTCAGTGGTTTCCTTAGGAATCTCTATATATGGTAACATAAATAGATGGGCCCATAGTTCAGTCAGGATTTAAACATTTTTCCTATACCAAATTTCTCAACAGAAATTTGTAATTGTTCATAATGCATATTCTTTGTTGAAGTGTTAATGAAAGCAAACAGACAAAAAAACCATAAGAAACATGGTTTAGATAAGACACAGTTGGATAAGTATTATCTGATAGAAATTTTAGTATATTCCTTTAAAAATGTTGGCTAGGGGAACCTAACATGTTCTGAATATCTTTCCTCCAACTGAACAGTAAAGCAAGAAAGAGTCATTATGGTATAATCGATCCTTAAAAGAGTTCTCAAATGGTTTCTGAGAGACATCAAATACTACATGGTGATAATTTTTTCTTCTTAGAGCAATACTCTTTTGTTTATTTTTAAAATGTGTATACCTGTATAAATAGATTATAGAGAAATTTTTCTCTTTGTATCCTAAATGAAGCAAAAGAAAACTTTGATAGGATTTCACCATTGGGCAGGGGATTTCAGTGGATTCTGACCATTAATGTTAATAAAATCAACCAAAGTTGCTAAGCACTTTTCAAGTGAAGAAAGGCTGAATGTCTGCCCAGAAGGAGAATGACTAACAAATGCAAATATCCTACTTGAGATCCTTTTTTTTTTCTTTTGTAAATGTGTATGCCTCTATAAATAGATTATAGAAAAACTTGTCTCTTTGTATCCTAAATGAAGCAAAAGAAAAATGATGGGATTTCACCATTGGGTAGAGGTTATAATTGGATTTTATCTTGGGCAGAGAATATAATTGAATTTCACCATGTGCCCACAATTTCTGTCCCAGGAAACATAATTAAATGGGCCAGAACTTCTCCATCTCCATTTCTATAACAGTAGGCTGGCAGAACCTGAGGAACCTCTTTGTAAAGGCAAGGCCTTCCCTTTGTTGTCATTTATCCCCATTTGCTGAGGACCTGCTTTGGGAAGTGCAGTATTCAGATGATTAAGTGTCCGTTTTCAGGCAAAGGGCTGAAAACTGTACATACCACATTAGAGTACTGTTCGTCGTTGCATTTGATAAACAGTAAGAAAAATGAAAAGAACTTTGTTCAGTCTTCATCACTTGGTTTCCTTAAAACTTCCATTTTATTTTAATAGAAAGACCAAGATTTGGACATACCAAAGCGAGGCAGCCTTTAAGATACAGTGGGGAGTCTCATTGTGTGAGAACTGGAGCTTCTCCAGAGAAAACAGAGATGAAGGAAGGATCTGCAGTTTCCATCAGCCTTCCTCAATTTTATTTAAACACATGCAAGATTTGTACCTTCTTATGATAAATATAAATGTTTACATCCACTTGGAGATTTAAAATGCTTCTCTATTTCCAATGAAAATGACTACTCCAAATGAAGAGAGCCAAGGAGAGTTACCAGGGAAAAGACAGAGGAACAAAATAAAGGAGAAAGGTTGGAAGGAAGGAAAAAGGAACAAAAGAGAGAAAGAATTAAGTGAATGATGTCAAACAGAAAACTTAGAACAGAAAATGGTGCTATGAAGAGAGTTCAAATAAGGTTAAAGGGGGGAACAGATTCAGAGGAATTTTGGAAAAGCTAGTTAAAGTTATGAGATACTGAATTAGAGAAAACTAAAATCAGGTTAAGGAGCAGACCGATATTTCTCAGCAAGGGGTGCTTGCTTTTCAAGGTATCTGTCTTCCTTCAGGTTGCTATAACAAAATCCCATAGGCTGGTTGGCTTAAATAACACATGTTCACTTCTCATAGTTCTCAGAGTATGTCAAGTCCAAGATCAAGGTGCTGGGAGATTTGGCATCAGGTGAGAATTCTTCTCCTGATTTGCAGCTGTCTTGTTTCTTGCTGTATCCTCCCATGGTGGAAGGATGGAGGGCTCTAGGCTCTTTTTGGCATGTGGGCACTAATCCCATCAAGGCGGCTTCACTCTCAGGACCTCATCTAACCCTAATTACTTCACAAAGGCCCCACCTTCAAACACCATCATTTCTGGGGTTAGGGCTTCAAATCATCAATATTGGTAGGGCACAGACTTCATAGCAATGTCCAAAGTAGATAGTGATGGGGGAAACCAAGGCAAAAGAAAAAAAATGTCCTTACTACTTACAGCCCATTGACAATTCTTTCAAACAGTCAGAGTGACATTCCTCTGGGAGCCCTGCTGCCTCGATGTTGACACTTTGCTGAGGGTAAAAGGCAATCTTAGCCCCCTGACCCCAGGATCCTGTGAGTCTATTTTAAACATATAGAAATTCCTTTAGAAACTTAACCTTTATCTCTACCCCCCAAGATATATGTTAATAATAATCCTCCAAGGGTATGGCCCCCTGATATATATCTGAAGGGTCTCATGACTGAGATTTTACCAATCAGTAATAAATGACCTTTTCCTAAAAATAGCCAGCCCCCTCAGGGTCCTGGAAACCTTGTTTCCAAAACACCTTGGAGGTTTGTGCTAGCCCTAACCCCCTCCCAACTTGAAAGTATATAATCAGCCCCTCCTTACAATCCCAGGGCAGCTCTTCCTGCCTATGGGTCTTCTCCCCGCTTTACAAAAACCACCTTTTTGCACTGAAGACATTTCAAGAATTCTTTCTTGACCATTTGCTCTGAATCCCAACACTTCCACATCAGATAGCTTCCCTGTCACACTACAAATTTACTGAAGATGCCAGAGCTTTTCCTGAAGTTAAATTCACGCTAACAAATTATGTCTTACTAATCTTCACTGTCAATAAGTAAAAAAAAGTATTAATTGGATACTAATTCTCTAGGCAGTTTTATCCCAAACAATTTCAAGTTCTTGGAACCATTAAGTTTTATATTTTCTCCTTCAGATTAGAAGATCTTTTTTTTAATGTTATGTTAATCACCATACTTTACATCATTAGTTTTTGATGTAGTGTTCCATGATTCATTGTTTGTGCATAACACCCAGTGCTCCATGCAGAATGTGCCCTATTTAATACCCATCACCAGGCTAACCCATCCCCCTACCCTCCTCCCCTCTAGAACCCTCAGTTTGTTTCTCAGAGTCCATATTCTCTCGTGGTTCGTCTCCCCCTCCAATTTCCCCCTCTTCATTTGTCCCCTCCTGCTATCTTCTTCTTTTTTTTTTTTAACATATAATGTATTATTTGCTTCAGAGGTACAAATCTGTGATTCAACAGTCTTGCACACTTCACAGCGCTCACCATAGCACATACCCTCCCCAATGTCTATCACCCAGCCACCCCATCCCTCCCACCCCCCACCACTCCAGCAACCCTCAGTTTGATTCTGAGATTAAGAGTTCCTCATTAGAAGATCTTTAGGACTAATTCTGCTCAGTAGTATAGGAGGATACTCTCTATTTGGTTTTTCAGGAGCCTAGGGAAGAAGGTGACAGTGGTTTGATAAGGTTGGTAACAGTGGTTTATCAATGAGTGTTGATATCATGGACCATAAAAGAATCTACCTAATTAAATAAGCCTAGTTAAACCTAGTACATTTATTTATAGGTATAGCAAATGTCTAAAGATCTAATATATAAAGCATTATCTCAACTTTAAGAAATATTAGATCTAAATCTAACAAATCTAAAAAGTATAGATCTAATGAGCAATGCATATTTAGTATGTAATTTTAATGTTAATATATAATATATAACAGATGATATATATTATCTGATATTAATATATAAAATTTTAAACTTTAAATAGTAAATACTAATATTTAAATATCAAGTGATTGAATTATAACATGTCACATCTGGGCCAATTAAAAGCTCAGCTTAAAAAAGCAAAATTGATATATTTAATATAAGGATTTGAAAAGAACAGTGAATTATTTTACTCCAGAAATGGCATCTTTCTTTAGAGGGATATATTCTTATCTATCCCTGGGGCTATGAGCAATTTTTCAGCAAATAAAACCAGTCTTAAAAAATATGGGATTGAGATGCCAATTGCTAAACTGTTCACTATATCAGGGAAAGTTGGGTTTTATTTAGATCTTTCTAGATAATTAAGTAAGAATCTAGATCTAAATTTCCATCTGAAAAAGTAACCTAACTTACATTTTGCCAAACTGAAAAAAAAAAAATAGATATCAAGTGTATTTTGTGTGGTGAGAGAGAATTTTTTTTCCCTGAAGTTTAAGCTAATTTGACTTTGAAAACTACTAGAAAAAGACAGGGTCACAGTATTTATTTTAATGGAAGTACAGAAAGGCCTGTGGTTTCTGAAATTAATGCTTGCAAAGGTATTGTCTGATTACAGCTTTACTGCTGCTTTTCAGAGATACCCTACTGGCTTCTGGGCTTGTTATTTAGAGTCAAGCTGTAAAAAAATAAAATGAATTCTTCCTAAAAGCTCAAGATTCATTATAAAATGTAGCTTACTAATGTTTAAGAGATCCTGTGCCTTAAATATTTTTCATAGTTTTAACCTTAATTTGATAAAGAATTGGACAAAGCACAGACCATGGGAGAGACTCCTTTCTCACTTTGCATTTCCTCCTTTCTTCCCTTGATCTCCTCGTTTTTTCTTCCATCTACATCTTTTGAGTATCTTTGATATGCCAAGCCTGAAGTTATGTACTGGGATCATGAAGACAATTAAGACCAGTCACTCACTTGAGGAGCTGACATTTTATTGAGAGAAATATTTGAGCTAAAAAGTAAAATACAGTATATTGTTGTTCATGCTGTGAGACGGGTGAACACAGAAGTCAAGCACATATGAGGGACCCTTATGAGCATCTCTAACTTTTGGAATCTGTGAGGGAAGCATGATGTATATAGACAAGGGCAGGTATCTTCAACAACAACAACAACAATAGCAACACAGAATCATATTGGAAAGAAAGATGCAGTGATGACTACTGGATAAGTAATAAACCGTAATCAGTAGACAGATGGTTCCTAAGTTAAAAATGGTTGGATGTATGATTTTCTGACTTTATGATGTTGCAAAAGTGATACACATTCAGTAGAAACTGTACTACAAATTCTGAATTTTGAAGAAGATCCTCAGACAACAGCCTGCAAAATATACAGTCAGATCCATTTCAGGGACAATCTACAGATTCAATACAATCCCTATCAAATTCCAATGGCATTTTTCAAAAAAAAAAAAAGAACAATCCTAAAATTTGAATGGAACCACAAAGACCCCAAATAGAAAAAGCAATCTTGAGAAAGAAGAACAAAGCTGGAGGCATCACATTTCCTGATTTCAAGCTACATTACAAAATTTTAGTAATCAAAACAGTATGATATTGACAGAAAAACAGACACATAGATCAACAGAACTGAATAAAGAGCCTAGAAATAAACCTATGCATATATAGTCAATTAATTTGTGACAAAGAAGCCAAGAATATACAAGGGGGAAATGATAGTCTCTTCAAAAAATGGTTGGGACAACTTAACAGCTATAGGCAAAAGAATGAAACTGGATCGCTTTCAAAAATCAACTCAGAATTGATTAAAGATTTAAATTAAAAAAAAATAATAAAACCCAATCTGAAATGGGCAGAACGACTGGATAAACATTTTGCCAAAGAAGATACACAGATGGCCAACAGATACCTGAAAAGGTCCTCAACATCACTAATCACCAGGGAAATGAAAATAGAAAAACCACATTGAGATATCTCCTCATACCTGTCAGGAAGGCTGTCATTCAAAAGGTAAGAAATAACAACTGTTGGTGAGGATGTGGAGAAAAAGGAACAGTTGTGCATTGTTGGTGAGAATGTAAATTGGTGCAGCCACTGTGGAAGGTGGTATGGAGGTTCTTCAAAAAATTAAAAATAGAAATACCATATGACCCAGCAGTTCCACTTTTGTGTTATTCCAAAGAAAACAAAAGTACTAACTTGAAAAGATATATGTGCCCTCGGTGTTCAATGCAGCATTCTTTACAGAAGCTAAAATGTGGAAGCAATGTGTCTACTGATAGATGAATGGATAAAGAAAATGGGGTATATTTATACAATGGAATGTTATTTAGTCATTAACAAGAAGCTATAAAAAATCTTGTCATTTGTAATTGGTGGATGGTCTCTGAGGGAATTATGCTACATGAAATAAGTCAGAGGAAGAAAGACAAATACTATATGAATTCACTTATATGTGGAATTGAAAATAAAGCAGTTTATAGATACAAAGAACAGAAAAGAACAGATTGATGGTTACTGGAGGAGATAGGAGTGGGCAAAATGAGTGAAGGGGGTTAAAAAGTACAAACTTCTAGTTATAAAATAAATAAGTCATGATAGTGTAATGTACAGCATGGTAAAATTATAGCTATGTCTGGTGATAAATGTTAGACTTTTTAAAAAAATATTTATTTATTTATTTGAGAGAGAGAGAGAGAGAGAGAGACAGCACAAGCAGGGGGAGGGGCAGAGAGAGTGGTGAGAGAGAGAACCTCAAGGAGACTCCATGTTGAACATGGAGCCTGATGAGGGGCTGGATCTCACAATCCTGAGTTCGTGACCTGAGCCAAAACCAAGAGTTGGATGTTCAACCCACTGAACCACCCAGGCGCCCCAGATGTTAACTAGACTTCTTGGGTGATCATTTCACAACATGTACAAATATTGAACCATTATGTTGTATATCTGAAATTAATATGTTGTTATGTGTCAGTTATACCTCAATAAAAAGAAACTGACTGCATGCTTCGAAAGTTCTGTTCCATTATTTAAAAAATATTCTACTTAATACTTTGGTTTTCCAAAAGTTTACTTAATGTTCCCATGCTTTTTTTTTTACTTTTTTTATTTTAAACTTTAACTTATCTGGAATTTAATTTTGAATATGATATGCAGTAAGTGGTTAACATTTTCCCTGGATAGAAAGTCATTTCTGTCAGCATAATGGGATTTACATAATGTGTTTTTTGTACTTCTATGTTTCCTCATTTATTCTTCATGCTAGAACAAACCCTACAAATTTATTTTTAAAGGAATTTATTTTCATATGGTTATCAGGTTGTCTATTATTATTAATTCATCACTTTCTAAATGACCCAGAATGATATATATTATTTTTTTCCAACACATTAGTTCATGTTTTGTTCAATAGTACCTACTGGAGTTAGCTAGATCTGAGTCTGAATTTTGACTCTACTCCTCCCTACCTATGTGACCCCTGCAAATTACTTCACTTCTCTTTACTCTATCTTCATTTGTGAAAAGTGTCTAAAATTAAAAATAACTTTTGTTTTGAAGCATTGCTGTGAAGTTTAAATGAGATAAGCATGTAAAGCACTTAGCACAGAGCTCAAATCTTTATTCATTGATAGTCATAACATTATAATTTTGTAATAGTCATCAAAGTTGTATTTGACTTACTTTAATGATATCAATTTAATTAAAATATGAGTGCCTAAATTACTTGTCAGAGTTCCCATTTGGTATCATCAATAGGCTGATGACATGGTATAATTCTCAGCTGGATTTTTAGTACCTCTGGAAGATTTGCAAGACAACAGCCTTGTGATAGCAAGTGTTGAAGCACTCCTCTAAAACGGGGGCTTGAATTTTGAAATTTCTTATTCAGCAGTTAATGAAGCTGTGATTTTTTTGACAATCTGAGAAAATGCACTGTTTTATTGATATGTATATAGGTATATACCAGGCATCCTTTGATCCATTCTTCTGAAATTCGTTTTGTATGTTGGTGAGAGATTTAAGCTTTGAATGTGCAAACATGGAATGAATTCTGACAAGATTTGACCATAGACAAGACGGATTATTGATGAGGAGCTGACTCTGCAAAAGCCACCAGTTTACACAGAGTCTCATGTTATGTAATAAACATATTTTCTTTAATGGGTCATTAAGGTATATATGTATGTCTACATACCTATATAGTTGTTTTTTGAACAATATGGGTTTAAATGCCACAAGTTCACCTGTACATGCATTTTTTCAATAAGTATATTGAAAAAGTTTTTGGAGATTTGTGACAATTTGAAAAACTGGCAGAAAAACCACATAGCCTAAAGATACTGAAAAATTAAGAAAAAGTTATGTATTATTGTAAGAATATAGTGTATAATAAGTTTAACATACATAATCTGTGTTAATGGACTGTTTATGTTATCAGTAAGGCTTCAGGTCGAGAGTAGGCTCTTAGTATTTAGTTACTTTTTGGGGGAGTCAAAAATTATATGTAGATTTTCAACTGCCTGGGGGATTGGCACCCTTAGATCCCAAGTTGTTCAGGGTCAGCTGTATATTTCTATCTCTATCTATTTATCTATCTGTACATTTATATGTATGTTTCTATCTATCCATGTATGTGTGTGTGTGTACATAGTGTATGTGGATAGTTTTGAGGACTTCTTAGTGATATTTGTACATTTTTTTTTATTACCATAGCTTTTTAAAAAATTTTTTATTGTTATGTTAATCACCATACATCATTAGTTTTTGATGTAGTGTTCCATGATTCATTGTTTGTGCATAACACGCAGTGCTCCACGCAGAACGTGCCCTCTTTAATACCCATCACCAGGCTAACCCATCCCCCCAACCCCCTACCCTCTAGAAACCTCAGTTTGTTTTTCAGAGTCCATCGTCTCTCATGGTTCCTCTCCCCCTCCGACTTACTCCCCTTCATTCTTCCCCTCCTGCTATATTCCTCTTCTTTTTTTTTCCTTAACATATGTTGCATTATTTGTTTCAGAAGTACTGATCTGTGATTCAACAGTCTTGCACAATTCGCAGCACTCACCATAGCACATACCCTCCCCAGTGTCTGTCACGCAGCCACTCCATCCCTCCCACCCCCCACCACTCCAGCAACCCTCAGTTGGTTTCCCGAGGTTAAAAATTCCTCATATCAGTGAGGTCATATGATACATGTCTTTCTCTGATGGACTTATTTCACTCAGCATAACACCCTCCAGTTCCATCCATGTTGTTGCAAATGGCAAGATCTCATTCCTTTTGATGGCTGCATAATATTCCATTGTGTATATATACCACCTCTTCTTTATGCATTCATCTGTCGATGGACATCTTGGCTCTTTCCACAGTTTGGCTATTGTGGACATTGCTGCTATAAACATTGGGGTGCACGTACCCCTTCGGATCCCTACATTTGTATCTTTGGGGTAAATACCCAGTAGTGCAATTGCTGTATCGTACGGTAGCTCTATTTTCAACTGTTTGAGGAACCTCCATACTGTTTTCCAGAGTAGTTGCACCAGCTTGCGTTCCCACCAACAGTGTAGGAGGGTTCCCATTTCTCCACATCCCCGCCAACATCTGTCGTTTCCTGACGTTAATTCTAGCCATTCTGACTGGTGTGAGGTGGTATCTCATTGAGGTTTTGATTTGGATTTCCCTGATGACGAGCGATGTTGAACACTTTCTCATGGGTCTGTTGGACATTTGGATGTCTTCTTTGGAAAAATGTCTGTTGATGTCTTCTGCCCATATCTTGATTGGATTATTTGTTCTTTGGGTGTTGAGTTTGATAAGTTCTTTATAGAGTTTGGATACTAGCCCTTTATCTGATATGTCATTTGCAAATATTTTCTCCCATTCTGTCGGTTGTCTTTTGGTTTTGTGGACTGTTTATTTTGCTGTGCAAAAGCTTTTTATCTTGATGAAATCCCAATAGTTCATTTTTGCCCTTGCTTCCCTTGCCTTTGGCGATGTTTCTAGGAAGAAGTTGCTGCGGCTGAGGTCGAAGAGGTCGCTACCCGTGTTCTCCTTTTGGATTTTGATGGACTTCTGTCTCACGTTTAGGTCTTTCAACCATTTGGAGTCTATTTTTGTGTGTGGTGTAAGGAAATGGTCCAGTTTCATACTTCTGCTTGTGGCTGTCCAATTTTCCCAACACCGTTTGTTGAAGAGACTGTCCTTTTCCATTGGACGTTCTTTCCTGCTTTGTCAAAGATGAGTTGACCATAGAATTAAGGGTCCATTTCTGGGGTCTCTATTCTGTTCCATTTGATCTATGTGTCTGTTTTTGTGCCAGTACTATACTGTCTTGATGATGACAGCTTTGTAATAGAGCTGGAAGCCTGGAATTGTGATGCAGCCAGCTTTGCTTTTCTTTTTCAATATTCCTCTGGCTGTTCGGGGTCTCTTCTGGTTCCATACAAATTTTAGGATTATTTGTTCCATTTCTTTGAAAAAAGTCGATGGTATTTTGATGGGGATTGCATTGAATGTGTAGATTGCTCTAGGTAGCATTGACATCTTCACGATGTTTGTTCTTCCAATCCATGAGCATGGAACGTTTTTCCATTTCTTTGTGTCTTCTTCCATTTCTTTCATGAGTATTTTATAGTTTTCTGAGTACAGATCCTTTGCCTCTTTGGTTAAATTTATTCCTAGGTATCTTATGGTTTTGGGTGCAATTGTAAATGGGATCGACTCCTTGATTTGTCTCTCTTCTGTCTTGTTCTTGGTGTATAAGAATGCCACTGATTTTTGTGCATTGATTTTATATCCTGCCACTTTACTGAATTCCTGTATGAGTTCTAGCAGTTTTGGGGTGGAGTCTTTTGGGTTTTCCACATACAGTATCATATCATCTGCAAAGAGTGAGAGTTTGACTTCTTCTTTGCTGATTTGGATGCCTTTGATTTCTTTTTGTTATCTGATTGCTGTGGCTAGGACTTCTAATACTATGTTGAATAGCAGTGGTGATAGTGGACATCCTTGCCGTGTTCCTGACCTTAGGGAAAAAGCTCTCAGCTTTTCCCCATTGAGAATGATATTTGCTGTAGGTTTTTCATAGATGGATTTTATGATATTGAGGTATGTACCCTCTATCCTTATACTCTGAAGAGTTTTGATCAAGAAAGGATGCTGTACTTTGTCAAATGCTTTTTCTGCATCTATTGAGAGGATCATATGACTCTTGTTCTTTCTTTTGTTAATGTGTTGTATCACGTTGATTGATTTGCGGATGTTGAACCAAACTTGCAGCCCAGGGATAAATCCCACTTGGTCATGGTGAATAATCCTTTTAATGTACTGTTGGATCCTATCGGCTAGGATTTTAGTGAGAATTTTTGCATCCATGTTCATCAAGGATATTGGTCTGTAATTCTCCTTTTTGATGGGGTCTTTGTCTAGTTTGGGGATCGAGGGAATAGTGGCTTCATAAAATGAGTTTGTAAGTTTTCCTTCCATTTCTATTTTTTGGAACAGTTTCAGGAAAATAGGTATTAATTCTTCTTGAAATGTCTGATAGAATTCCCCTGGGAAGCCATCTGGCCCTGGGCTTTTGTTTCTTGGGAGATTTTTGATGACTGCTTCAATTTCCTTAGTGGTTATAGGTCTGTTCAGGTTTTCTATTTCTTCCTGGTTCAGTTTTGGTAGTTGATACATCTCTAGGAATGCACCCATTTTTTCCAGGTTATCTAATTTGCTGGCATAGAGTTACTCATAATATGTTCTTATCATTGTTTGCATTTCTTTGGTGTTGGTTGTGATCTTTCCTCTTTCATTTATGATTTTGTTGATTTGGGTCATTTCTCTTTTCTTTTCGATAAGCCTGGCCAGGGGTTTATCAATCTTGTTAATTCTTTCACAGAACCAGCTCCTAGTTTCTTTGATCTGTTCTACTGTTTTTTTGGTTTCTATTTCATTGATTTCTGCTCTGATCTTTATTATTTCTCTTCTCCTGCTGGGTTTAGGCTATTTGCTCTTTTTTCTCTAGCTCCTTTAGGTGTAGGGTTAGGTTGTGTATTTGAGACCTTTCTTGTTTCTTGAGGAAGGCTTGTATTGCTATATACTTTCCTCTCAGGACTGCCTTTGCTGTATCCCAAAGATTTTGAACAGTTGTGTTTTCATTTTCATTGGTTTCCATGAAATTTTTTAATTCTTCTTTAATTTCCTGGTTGACCCATTCATTCTTCAGTAGGATGCTCTTTAGCCTCCATGTATTTGAGTTCTTTCCAACTTTCCTCTTGTGATTGAGTTCTAGTTTCAAAGCACCGTGGTCTGAAAATATGCAAGGAATAATCCCAATCTATTGGTATCGGTTGAGATCTGATTTGTGACCTAGGATGTGATCAGTTCTGGAGAATGTTCCATGGGCACTAGAGAAGAATGTGTATTCCGTTACTTTGGGATGGAGTGTTCTGAATATGTCTGTGAAGTCCATTTGGTCCAGTGTTTCATTTAAAGTCTTTATTTCCTTGTCAATCTTTTGCTTAGATGATCTGTCCATTTCAGTGAGGGGGTGTTAAAGTCCCCCACTATTATTGTATTGTTGTCAATGGGTTTCTTTGCTTTTGTTATTAATTGACTTATAAAAGTGGCTGCTCCCTTGTTAGGGGCATAGATATTTACAATTGTTAGATCTTCTTGTTGGATAGACCCTTTAAGTAGGATATAGTGTCCTTTCTCATCTCTTATTACAGTCTTTGTTTTAAAATCTAATTTGTCTGATATAAGAATTGCCACCCCAGCTTTCTTTTGCTGTCCATTAGCATGGTAAATGGTTTTCCACCCCCTCACTTTCAATCTGGGGGTGTCTTTGGGTCTAAAATGAGTCTCTTGCAGACAGCATATCGATGGGTCTTGTTTTTTAATGCAATCTGCAAGCCTGTGTCTTTTGATTGGGGCATTTAGCCCATTTACATTCAGGGTAACTATTGAAAGATAAAATTTAGTGCCATTGTATTGCCAGTAAGGTGGCTGTGACTGTATATTGTCTGTGTTCCTTTCTAATCTATGCTGCTTTTAGGCTCTCTCTTTGCTTTGAGGACCCCTTTCAATATTTCTTTTAGGGCTGGTTTTGTGTTTTCAAATTCCTTTAGTTTTTGTTTGTCCTGGAAGCTTTTGATCTCTCCTTCTATTTTCAATGACAGCCTAGCTGGATATAGTATTCTTGGCTGCATATTTTTCTCGTTTAGTGCTCTAAAGATATCATGCCAGTCCTTTCTGGCCTGCCAGGTCTCTGTGGATAGGTCTGTTGCCAATCTAATGTTTCTACCATTGTAGGTTACATATTTCTTCTCCCGAGCTGCTTTCAGGATTTTCTCTTTGTCTCTGAGCCTCCTAAGTTTTACTATTAGATGTCGGGGTGTTGACCTATTTTTATTGATTTTGAGAGGGGTTTTCTGTGCCTCCTGGATTCTGATGCCTGTTTCCTTCCCCACATTAGGGAAGTTGTCTGCTATAATTTACACCAATATACCTTCTGCCCCTCTCTCTCTTTCTTCTTCTTCTGGGATCCCAATTATTCTAATGTTGTTTCATCTTATATCGCTTATCTCTCGAATTCTGCCCTCGTGATCCTGTAGTTGTTTATCTCTTTTTCTCAGCCTCTTTATTTTCCATCATTTGGTCTTCTATATCACTGATTCTCTCTTCTGCCTCATTTATCCTAGCAATTAGTGTCCCCATTTTTGATTGCACCTCATTAAATAGCCTTTTTGATTTCGACTTGGTTAGATTTTAGTTCTTTTATTTCTCCAGAAAGGGTTTCTCTAATAACGTCCACACTTTTTTTCAAGCCCAGCTAGTATCTTTAAAGTCATGATTCTGAACTCTAGGTCCGACATCGTACTAATGTCAGTATTGAGTGGGTCCCTGGCAGACAGTACTACCTCTTGTTCTTTTTGCTGAGGTGATTTTTTTCGTCTTGTCATTTTGTCCAGAGGAGAACAGATGAATGAGAGAACAGAATGCTAACAGGTTAACAACGTCCCCAGCAAATATACTCTATACAAATCAGAAAAGACCTGAACCCAGGGGAAAAGAAAGGGAAAGAAAGAAAAAAGAAAGAGAAAAAAAAAGAGAAAGAAAAAGAAAAAGATAAAAACAAACAAAAACAGAACAAAACAACAAAAAAAAAACAGAATATGATCAGATATGATCAGGCTAGTGCAGGGATCAGTGCCACACACTAGATTTTGGGTGTATTTTGGTCTGTTAGAAGAAAGTGCCTCCTAAAATTTTAAAGGAAGAAAGACTTATATGTGTATAAAATAAGGGTTGATACATTGAAGGGATGGAAGCTGAATGTAAAGATGAAACTTATAAAAGGTTTTATAAACGGAATTGATAAGAAGTTGTTTGAAAGAAGAAAGAAGAAGATTTAAAAAAAAGAAAAAAGAATAGAAAAAAAATGGGAGCGACTGTGATCAGGCAGGAGACTAGAACAAAGCCATACACTAGTGATTTAGGGTATAGTTTGATCTGTTAGACGAAACTGTATATCAAAATTTTAAAGAGAGAAGAACTTACATATATATGCCAAAAATAAGGGTAACTACTATGAAGGGATAAAATATGACTCAAAAAATGAAAAATAAAAAATGTTTTTTTAAAAAAGGGATTGATAAGATGTTGGTTGAAAAATGGAAAAAGAGAAATTAAAAAAAAACAGTTAAAAAATTAACTTTGAAAAACTAATGAATCATGGTAAAAAAGCCATGAATTCTATGTGCAGTATTCCCCTAGTGCTGGAGTTCTCCCGTTCTCCTTGATCGGTAAACTTGGTCTTGGCTTGCTGGCTGGTCGTGTTGATTTTCTGGGGGAGGGGCCTGTTGCCATGGTTCCCAAATGTCTTTGCCGGAGGCAGAATTGCCCTGCCCTTGTCCGTCCGGGCTAAGCAAGCTGCTTGGGTTTGCTCTCAGGAGCTTTTGTTCCCTGCAAGCTCTGGCACAGCTTTGGAGGACCAGGGTGAAAATGGTGGCCTCCCACTCTCTGCTCCGAGGAGCTGAGAACTCGGCGCCCCGCTCCTCAGTGCACCCCCAGAGAAAAGCAGTCACTCCCGTCTCCCCGGTCTCTGGCCGCACTCCGTGCTCACCCGGCCTGTGACCGAGCGTTTCTATCTCTGGCACCCGACCCCGTGTGGAGTCTCCAAACCCAGCAGATCCCTGCTGTGCACTCCCATGCCACTCCTCCTGGGGGAGGAAGAGGAGTCTCCCCGGATCTGCCACTTGTTGCGTCCCTTCTAGTAAGTGGTCGCTTCTCTGTTCAGAGAGTTGTTGCTACTCTCTTCTTCGATCTCCTGTTGAGTTCGTAGGTGTTCAGAATGGTTTGATCCCTATTCAGCTGAATTCCTGAGACCAGGCGAAATCCAGGTCTCCTACTCCTCCGCCATCTTGCTCCGCCCTTCAGTGATATTTGTACATTGTGAAAGGTTTCACAGTGGTAAAACTCAATCAAATAGTTTCTGAAAAAGTAGCATTTTCTGTCATTTAATTTTCTTTTTGTTTCCTAATATTTTACAAGCCCCATTATCCTTTTCATGACTTACCTCCTGAGCAGTAAACGATTTATTTTTCTCCTGACTTTTTAGATGGCATTGTCCACAGTGAAAGCACTGGTGTAATTAGTTAGTCTTTAATACGGTCTTTCACTGGAAGCCAATGAACCTAAAAGATTCTAGCAGCAAGGTTTTAGTTATTTTGGGGTATAGTTCTGTTTTTCATCTTGTTTTATTTTGTTTTTGAAGATACTCTAGAGATAATACTCCCTTACACCTTCATTATTTTAATTACTTTTTGGCTTCTTCTCTCTTCCTGGAAATTAAAAGAACAACATGTTATAAAAAAGCTTCTCTTAACCCAGCTTTTTGTATATAACCTTTAGATAATTAAAATTCTAAAGTCTTTCAAGAGATATTGTAATTATACAAGAAGGTGTGATGTCTAAAAGTTTTTTAACCAAGTGGACTCTTTGCTTTCTGATAATTACTTTTGGCAATATTTCTTATTATTTTAGGTCATTGCAAGGTTGAATTGAACCTGTACTGAACCAGTAAACTGTGTACCCAGACTACAATTTTGTCTCACATTAAAGTTTCTTTTCCACACTATAGTTTATTGCAATGTCCGTGACTTTCACAGAAGCTCATATAAGAAGCAGCCTTATGGAGTGCCGCCCCCTCCATCCCCAGCATGGGTCATGTGGTCTCCTATGACCTCACTTACTCCACTCTCCTTTACAAATACTATGATGGTTCACAAGTGTTGTGGGTGAAGTGAAGACACTTTTCCTTCTGTCCAGAACCAGATCCTTATTGTCAAGCTAAATACACATTCTGTCCAACTGGCTTACCTATCCCAGTTACAAAAGGTGATGATGTCATTGAAGTCTTTCGGTTACAAATGGGAATTTAAATATGGGAACCTCCTGGGACACTTGAAAATTATCCATGATGCCATTGGATTCAAGAGTACTTTAACTGGCAAGAACTACACAATGGAATGGTATGAAATTTTCCAACTTGGAAACTGTACATTTCCCCATCTCTGACCTGAAATGAATGCCCCTTTCTGGTGTAATCAAGGAGCTGCCTGCTTTTTTGAAGGAATTGATGATATTCACTGGAGGGAAAATGGGATGTTAGTTCTAGTAGCAACCATAACAGGAAACACATTTAACGAAATGGCCAAGTGGGTAAAGCGGGACAATGAAACAGGTATTTATTACTAGACATGGACTGTCCAAGCCAGCCCAGCAAGAGAGGCGGAGACATGGTTTGAATTCTATGACTGTTCTAAATTCGTGTTAAGGACATATAAGAAGTTGGCTGAACTTGGAGCAGAGTTCAAGAAGATAGAAACCAACTATACGAGAATATTTCTTTACAGTGGAGAACCTACTTATTTGGGAAATGAAACATCCGTTTTGGGGCCAACAGGAAATAAGACTCTTGCTTTAGCCATAAAAAAATTTTATTACCCCTTCAAACCACATTGGTCAACTAAGGAATTTCTCTTCAGTATCTTGCAAATTTCTGATGCAGTGATTATACACAGAGAATTCTATTTGTTTTATAATTTTGAATATTGGTTTTTACCTATGAAATTCCCTTTTATTAAAGTAACTTATGAAGAAATCCCTTTACCTAACAGAAACAAAACACTCTCTGGTTTATAATATTTTAATTCTGCTCTTTCTTTCCTTTTATCACTAGCATATATGTTTTTCACGGGGTGATTTTACATTTGTGGATTTCTTAGGCCTTTCTACCTTGGAGCAGAAATGCATCAGGGCAAAAAAAAAAAAAAAAAAGAGAAATGCACCCGGGCAGAATTACCACATACCATCTCAGGACTATTTTTGGAGAGAAGTTGAAACTTACTGCATTGGTCAAAGTGGGTACATTAGGTGATCTTGGATTCAAACTCCAAGCCTTTCTTAATATGAATTATAGTTCATATCAGATATATAGGATCTTTGGACCCCCCTTTTTTTTTTAATTGTGGATATGTTGTACTAAGATTTTTTTAATACCCTCAGTGACATTTTCATGATGGGAGGTACTTTTTTCTGGTATAGCAGTTATGCATTTTCATTTAAGTACTTTTTGGTGGTTTAGATGGACTTTACAGCTTTTGTAAGTTTTGGGACCAGGTCTAGTAGTTTGATTTTGTTCTGTTCACTTAAAGACCAATCTGGACACCATAGCTGCAGCACTCGTGCTTCTGGATGAGGTAAAAACAGTGTTAAAGAGCTCAAGTTACTAGCTAGCATTTTAGAATTAGCCAGTAACTGGCATTTTGTGATTTAGGCAGCTTAGCGTTTCTGAACCTTACTGTCCTTATATCTAAGATGATTCATCTGTCAGGATTGTTGTAAAGACTGAAGCCGTGTATGTTTGTCATAGGAAAGTTACAGTAAATGGTTGCTATAATGATGAGTCAAAGAACAAAATGCCATCCTCGATCTGGCCTAATGTAGTTTAAATGCCAACCTTTCCTGGGGTTTATAGTAATTCCCTAGACTTTGAGCTGACAGTTGAATGCTTCTGCAATTCTTCAAACACAGGGGACAGAGAAGTATCTGACTGCAGGTGCATCTGGGTGAACAGGCACCCTCTGACTCCTCTACTCTTCTTGAATTCCTTCCACCCAGTTGAGGTGCCAACTCAGAAGAGGGTACACTTCTCAGACAGGGGACAGGTTTTTGTCAAGGATCTCCAAGTAGCTGTGCTTCCATTTAGGGCCATCAAACAAGGTTTCAAGGTCCTTTAAATGTTTGATGATGTCTATTCATGGAAAAAACACCAGTCAGTAAGATGATGAAGCAGAGACAATCTGTTAAATATGTAAACTATGTTATTCAGTTTCTACTAACATTTGAGTGCCTCTTGAGAGGTTAGTTATCACTGAGTTCTCCTACAAAGCCCAAACATAGGTATTATTTACCTGACCCAAATGAGTAAACTGGGGCTTAGGTTAAATGACCTTTCCCTGGCTACCCAGCTAATGGTAACCGAGTCACATTTTGAACCAGTTCTGTTGACTGCATGGCAAACGGCTATCAAGCAAGGTTTCACCATTACTCAAAATGTAGTCCTCAGACCAGTGCCTGCACCACAGGTTACCAACACCATAGGTTACTGGTCAAGTACAGATAATCTCACTCAGAGATGGTACAAAACACTTGCTTTAGAATCAACCCACCTGGGGGACAAGGGCTGGAATGTTTATGTATCAGCTCCCACACTCACTGATTGAGGGCTATTCCCAGCAGGAATTAATTTCTAAGAATTGGTAGACTTCAATGTATATGACAGTATGGCTTCTTACACTTCCAAGGAAAAGACTCTTTTGTGGACAAACTTTTCAATAATGGCAGTTGAATGTCCACAAGAACACACTAAAAGTTTTAAGGAATAAAAACATTGCATTAACAGCATGTGTCACACATGGAAAGAAAATAGGAGGGAAAACGCAGAGAAAAGAATCAGAGATATTTGGACTGTGTTAAAATGGCCTGACATCCATGTAATTGTAATCCTTAAAGGAGAATAGAAAGCAAGAATAGGCCAGAAGTGATACTTGAGGAGAGAATGGCCAAGGATTTCTAAAATTGAGAAGTGACAGCAAGCTATAGATTCAAGAAATGATACAAATGCCAATAAGGATACATATAAATTATATCTAGGTCACATCACTATAAGAGCTGAAAACCAATATAAAATCTTAAAAGGAATCAGAGAAAAAAAAAGATACATTGCCTCCAAAAGAGCCACAATAAGCTTGAGGGCAGATGTCTCTACAGAAGTGGTGAGAGCAAAATAACTGGAATGGCATTTTTATCGTACTATAAGAATTGGTAACTATGAATTCTATACTAAAAGAAAATATTCTTCAAATTTAAAATGGCATTAAGATTTTTTTCAGACAAAGAAAAAAAGATGAGATAATTTTTGCCAGCAGAAGCACACTAAAAGAAATGCCAAAGGGAATATTTTAGTCAAAAGGAAAGTGACCCTGGGTGGAAAAAAAAAATGCAACCAAAAAATAAAGCCATCAGGAGATGTGAATATGTGAGTGACTCTAAATGAATATTGATGCTACGACATCATAATAATGTTCCCTGTGAGGTTTCAAGTATTTTTAGAACTCAGAAACAGGGCAATACACATAGGATGAGAAAGGTAAGTGGAATTAAATTATTTTAAATCCTTGCATTTTCTAAGAGCTGGAAAAGTACTAATTTAAAGTACACTCTAATAAGACAAGGAAGCATATTGTCAACTTGAAGGTAACCAATGAAAGGATAATACAAAAAATTCCAATTATAGAGCAATTAAAGTTAAAAGAATTATTTAAAAAAAAAAACCTCTTCATTGATCTAAGAAAGCAAGAGAGGAGAGAAAAAACAAAAAAAAAATGATGAAATGAAGTAAAAGACAAATATTAAGGTGGCATATTTAAACCTCAATATTTCAGCACTTACATTAATGCTAAATGGATTAATTTTCCAATTGAAGGACAAAAACTAGCAGATTTGATTTTAAAGCGCTACTCACTGTTTAATAGGATAACTCAGACATAAGGACAGAGAAATCTGGGAGTAAAAGGACAGAAAGAGATGAATTGCAAACTAAAGAAAAAACAATCTTATGGAGATATGTTAAAAAACTAAGTAGACATTAATTAAACAGCTTTACTGATGAGAAAGAGGAACATTTCATAATGATTAAAGTAAAAATCTTAACATAGCTTCCAATCTCAATTGAAAAAGGGGATATCAAAAAAAAAAGAAAAAAGAAAAAGGGGATATCACTGTGGATCCCATTGACATCAAAATGGTAAGGTAATCTTTTTTTTTATTTTTATAATTTTTATATTGTTATGTTAATCACCATACATTACATCATTGGTTTTTGATGTAGTGTTCCATGATTCATTGTTTCTGCATAACACCCAGTGCTCCACGCAGAACGTTCCCTCTTTAATACCCATCACTGGGCTAACCCATCCCCCCACCCCCCTCCCCTCTGGAACCCTCAGTTTGTTTCTCAGGGTCCATCATCTCTCATGGTTCGTCTCCCCCTCTGATTCCCCCCCCTTCATTCTTCCCCTCCTGCTATCTTCTTGCTTTTTATCTTAACATATGTTGCATTATTTGTTTCAGAGGTATAGATCTGTGATTCATCAGTCTTGTACAATTCACTGGTAAGGGAATCTTAACAAATTTACCAGTGAAAATATAGGTGAAATTGATAAACTTTTTGAAAAAGCAAACATCATATCACTGACACAAGGTGTAAGATCTGAATATTTCTTTTGAGGAAACTAAATCTATAGTTTCAGAAATGTTCCAAAAAGGAAATCCTATGCTTCACCAGTGAATACTTTCACAAATATAAGAAAGTGATTACACCAATCTTTTTCTTTTACACCAATCTTATATAAATTCTTCCAGAAAACAGAGAGAAAAGAAATGTTTGGCAACTCATTTTATAAATAGAACATAAACATGATATAAAAGTCAGTCAAAGACATTATAAGAAAAGAACCCAAAACTTCATGGCATACTTACATTCATAGAAGCCAACACCTTCAACAAAACAATAGCCTCCCAAAAAAAGAATAATACATCAACACTGTCAACGTCTAGTGCGTTGGGGTCCCTGGGTAAGGGTTGCGAAAGGACCAGGACACAGGGGATGCAGAGCAAAGGCAGCACTTGCAACTGCATGCTGTCGTTTATTTTCCACACAGCTATATACTTGCAGCAATCAGATAAACATAATGACGTGTACTTTCAGCACATAATGGGATTAAGCTAACATCCTTGAAGAAAGATACATTAAAGAATTCTCTCAGCCACCCTTCCTCTGGAGTCATCATGTTCTTGTCTTAAGAAGGAACACCTCTAATCTAGGCAAGAGCCACTTCCTGCTGATCCAGGCATTTAGAACTTGCAACTTGAGATAAGGGGAAGAGAACATTTTCTCTTCCTGGCCCAGGCCTGCCTGGCTGTCCTTAACCTCACTGCAGTTCTCAAATGACCCTGGCTCGCAAGGGGCCTACAAGCCTACACCATCTCACAACACCAAATTAGATTTATATAGGGAACGTAAGGTTGGTTTTACATTCAAAGTCAGGCAATGTAGGGGCGCCTGGGTGGCTCAGTTGGTTAAGTGTCTGACTCGGTTTCAGCTCATGTCATGATCTCATGGATCCTGAGATCAAGCCCCGCATCAGGCTCCATGCTCAGCAGGGAGTCTGCTTGAGAGTCTCTCCCTCTGTCCCTTTCCTCTCTCATGCTCTCTCTCTCTCTCAAAAATAAATAATCTTTAAAAAAAAAGTTAGCCAATGTAGTTTAGCAAATTCAAAAAATAAAGGAGAATAAAGTCATATCTTAATAGATGCAAAAATCTAGCATTCATTTATGATAAAAATTCTTAGCAAACTGGGAAAGAAGAACCCTTATTTAATATTAAAAATATCACTTAAAATACTACAAGAATCATACTGAATGATGAAAAAAATGAATGTGTTCCCTCTGAGATCAGGAATTATACCAAGACAACTGCTGTAACCACTTATGATTAACATCATGTCTTATCAGGGCAATAAGGCAAGAAACAGATATAAGAGATTAAAAGCAGATTTCTAAATAGATTAGAAAGGAAGAAAGAAATTGTCATTATTTGCAGACATGATTGGCTCTGTAGAGAATCCAAATCTACAGAGAATCTATCAAAAAATAATTATATTGAGAAAGTTTGCTGGATAAAATATGAAAATCAACTGTGTTTCTATATGCTATCAAAAAAAGTCAAATCTATAAAAATATTAGACTTTAGAATATTATTTATAATAGCAACAAAATATCAAATAGTGCAGAATAAATTTAATAAAATATGGAAGATTTCTACACTGAGAGCTATAAAAAATTATTGAGAGAAGTTAAGAAACCTAATAAATGGAGATTTATACCATATTCAGATTGGAAGATATTCTTTTTAAGATGCAAAATTTCCCCAATTCTTGTATAGATTCTCTGCAATCTCAATGCAAATCTCAGTAGGTTGTGTGTGTGCTATTTGGCAAGCTGATTTAAAAATTTAAATAAAAATGCAAAGGTCTAAAGACAGTGAAGACCATCTTGGGGAAAAAAAAACAAAAACAAAACCAAAAACAAAGTCATAGGACTTACATTACCAGATATCAAAATCTATTATAAAGCTGCAAAACTATGGTGATTAAGACACTGTGGTGTTGGAGTAAGGATAGAAAAGATAGATTAGTGGAGCAGAATAGAATGTCTAGAAACAGATGCAGACATATATGGTTGCTCAAATTAGGACAAAGATGCTCCTGCTCTTTCAGTAAAGGATGCTAGATCAATTGGATAGCCATGTAGGGGAGAAAAAATCACATCCCTTTCCTAATGTATATACAAAAATCAATTCCAAAACAACAAGAAAACAAAAAAGAAGAAGAAGAAGAAAAGATAAATACATTAAAATACACAAAAAATACATTAAATAAATTAAAAAATCAATTCCAACGTAGACCTAAGTGTGTAAGGTAGAGAAATAAGGTTTCTAGAATGTAACATGTAAAAACTAACTTTTTGACTTTGTATTAAGACAGCATTTTTTAAACCAGACATAAAAAGACTAATGACATATTGGATTATATTAAAATTACAAATTTTTGTCTATTACAATATACTATGAAGTGAGTGAAAACACAACCCACAAAATGGAGAGGAAATGATATATAAAAATAGATTTGAGACATATATGAAATATACATGATATGTAACATTTGTATATGTCATATGTATGATTTCTACATAATCAACAAGAAAAACAGCCTAAGTGAAACAATTTTTTTTTTATCCCAAAGATTCGAACAAGCATTATATTTTAAGAGGATATTCAAAGAGCCTGCGGGGGTTTACACTGACACCCTTCCCATTAAGAAATAGTGTGTATGGCCCTTCCTCTTGAATATCAATGGGATTATGATCATTTTTGCCCATAGAATATGGTGAAATGATGTTATGTGACCTCTGAGGCCTGGTCATACCAGGCTGGAGAGCTTCTACCTGATTGTCAAAATGCTCCCTCTGGTGTGCTCTACCCTAAAATCCAGTGTCCATATTGTGAGAAGCCCAAACCACATGGAAAGCCCAAATGTAAGTGCTCTTATCAAGGGGCATCTGACTGCAGAAGCTGGATTGATCCCAGCCTAGCAGCCAGGCATGTGAAGAAGTAGTCCTCACATGTTTCTAGCCTTCAGCCATTCTGGTCTTCCCAAATTAAGCCCAAACATTGGGCAGCAGAAGTTGTACACAGTCTGGTTTCTTGACCAACAAAATCAGTGACTACTAGGAATTGGCTGGCACTTTATGACATCAGGGGTGGCTTGTTATGCAACATTAGTAACTGGAACGTGGCCCAAAACAGAAATAAGATGATCAACATTTTTAATCACCACATATACTAACATTAAAACCAGTGAGATATGACTCTTTGTTTTATTTATTACTAATCCTGAAGGTAACAGTTTAACACAACCAGCATTGACTATTATTCATGATTCTGTGACTTGACTGGGTCATCATTCTTCTGCTTTGTGTGGTGTTGGCTGTGTTGCTAGAATTGCTGGCATTTCCAAAATGACCGCCCTCACGTTGCTAGAAATTGGTGCCATAAATAAACTCCATTTATCTAAATGTTTTGAAAGAGGTAAAAATAATCTGTAGCAATAGAAGTAAAAAAAAAGGAAGGGGATTATGCATTATGACTGGGTGTGGGCACAAGAGAATTCTAAAGTGTCGGTAATATACTTTTTCTGCTATGCTTTCTTTTTCAAGTTCATGAACTTACACACTTATGATTTATGCACATTTTTGTGTGTATGATACACTTCAGTAAAATTTACATTTTAATACTATTTCATTATTGGGTAGTTCAGTAAAAAATTACATTTTATGAAAAATTTCATTACTAATTCAGGAAAACTACATTAAAATAAAATTCAGTAAAATTTACATTAATTCAGTAAAAAATTCAGCAAATATTAAAATAATTAAGTGAAAAAATAATTCAGTCAAAATTACAGTCAAAAATTTTATTATTGAGTAATTCAGTAAACAATTACATTAAGATAAAATTCAGTAAAATTTACATTAAAATAAAAATTGCATTAAAATAGCATCAGATCCTTGCTCAGAAGTCATTAGGAAAGACTCCCATTTTTATTTCTAACAAAGAGAAAAGTGACTGTTCAAGTGGATCATACTGTGTAACATCTCAATGGTCTTCTAATCAGAAATTTTGAAATTAACTTTGTTTTAATGTAAAATGGAATGGAGACTAGCACTATGAATATATCTTAGAAGATGGTAGCCATGAAGTAAATGCACCATCTGTGATCACTTATGCTCAAAAATCATCTCCAGATTGGAAGAGAATACATTCTATTTGGGGTCTGATGAGGAATGGAAAGCATGATGTTTTATTTGGATAAATTGGGAGACCAGAAACAAACAGGAAAACCTTTGGTGTGTATGTGTCGAGGATAGTAAAATCTTTTGGGTCAGTGACAACTTTTTTTTAATCATTTTTGGTACCCCCATATAATAGCTTGGGGGTTCATCGAAGAGCGCAAAGATAGTGGACACGTGATTTTCATGCAGTAGAAGTGCTAAGTGGGAATAGCGGTCATCTAACTCAAAATAACTTAAAAAATACGGATATAAGAAATAATGAATTTAAAATTCTGATGCAAATCACTATAATGATGTGAATTATTAGAATTTAGAGTGGAGGAATGGAGACAGGAATCAGAATTTCTCTCCTACTGGCTGAAATTCTATACTTCCTCATCCACTGAAAACTGGCACCCTGGTCATGTTGGTCACTTGTAGAAGGGTTCTCAGGGAGGAAGTCTAAGATAAGGAGGTAGTTATTTTATCCAGTGTTTCAGCTAACTACCTTCATTTTTCAGACACAACTTGATGAATTCAAACCCAGCTGAAACCTTCTTTCAATTGAGGCTTTTTAAAACAATTGCACCTAAGTTTGGAATATAACATACTTTGGGAAAGAAGAAGGAAGTCCCCATTTGGAGTCAATTTTACACATTGGGAAATGCAAAGTTGAAGCAGCAATTCATGTAATTTTATAATGTCATGTAATTTTATATTTTCTGACAGTGACTGTCAGAAACATACAAATTTAGTGTGCAGAAAGGAGAATATTCACTAATCGACATGTAAAGTTCAGCACAAAATTCTTTAGCTTGTGTTCAGTCTCTGTTCTCAGATTTGCATCAGAACTGATGTTTTGCTCAAAATACTGATATCAGGGCTTCAGACCAATTTCACCTGTGATGAGTATGTGACCAAAGAAATCAAAAATTGTGACCAATTGATTTCTTTGAACATCCAATTTCACGATATTGTCTTTGATTATGAGTTATGATTCTGCAAACAGTGCTTTGCAGAATGAAACATGTCTTCCTTTTTTAAGGAAGAATTTTTAAGGCTGGATTATTTGAATCAAAGCAAATAGTATGACAGTGTCATTTGACATTCACGGACAATGGGCCTGGAGATGTTTGGGAAGATATAGTGGTTGGACAAATAAGGCAAGACTGGAGGCAGTGGATTGGCAAGGCGTGCATAAGCCCAGTGCCATCAACTACCTGTATGTTGATTTAATCCTTATAGAAATATTATAATGTAATAATGGCATCCCACTTTTCCCATAGCAAAATTATTATTCAGGAGGCTAATCAGAATTCTAGAAAGCTACATATTTGAGATTAGAACCCAGTTTCTCCTTACTTGTCCATTTATTGTTTATCAAATATTTGAGCCTCCTCTATGCTTCAGCTACTGTGCCATGTGAAAGGATCCCATGGTTAGCTAAAACAATCCTGGCCCCTGTTCTGATGGGACTTAAAATCTAGGAAAGGGAAAAAGAACTCAAGTAAAAATATCCATGAAATGTAGTTGTAAGCTATGATAAAAACTATTTGGAAAATAGACTATTTGAGGGAGAAGTAAGGGGGAATTTAATTTACAATAGAAGGTCATGGAAGACCACTATGAGTTCATAATACTTAAGATGACTTAGAGTATGAGTTGAGGGTTTATGAGGCTGTGAATGAGTAACAGTATTTACCCAATAGGAGATGTATGGGGAAGGGTCATGTGGTGTTAGGGAGCACAGCATCGTGATGGAACTGAAACAAGATGGGTGGTGTCCAGTAAGAGCAGTGAGAAAATAGCACAGGATGGGATTGGAAAGGTACACAGGAACTAGACTGTATGGGTATTTGTATACCAATGATGAGGAAACTGGGCATGAATTAAAGGGCACAGAGCAGAGGAATGATATTAGAAGACTACTTGGGGAGGGGGCATGTAGATTGAAGTGGGACAAAGGGAAGCAGAAATGTCACATGAATGATGACTGGCTTGGTCTACTGTGGTCTAGTCTAGCACAAGTGGAAAGGGAGAGAGACAGCAATATGGGGACATGGATATGCTTTGGCATAATCACCATGACTAAAAGATGAACTGGATTAGGAGAATGAAGGAAAGGAGGGAGTCATATGTATCTATCTTGGATTATCTCCAAATTAATGAGTTGATTGTTTACATGAACTGTCTAACATTTACTGGTATGTGGAAACTAGAGAAGTAGATTTAGGGATGAAAATGAGCAGTTTACTTTTTTTTTTTTTAAAGATTTTATTTATTTATTTGACAGAGAGAGAGAGACAGCGAGAGAGGGAACACGAGCAGGGGGAGCGGGAGAGGGAGAAGCAGGCTTCCCGCGGAGCAGGGAGCCCGATGCGGGGCTCGATCCCAGGACCCTGGGACCATGACCTGAGCCGAAGGCAGACGCTTAGCAACTGAGCCACCCAGGCGCCCCAATGAGCAGTTTACTTTGGACCATGCTAAATCTTAAACCCCTCTGAAACACTCAAGTGGAAATGTCAAATGGAAAGCTGAAACTCAGAAGTCTAGTCGCACTAAAGTTATCAATTGGGAATTGTTTGCTGATGGGGGATCTATTAGTTTCCTCTTGTTGTTGTAACAAATTACCCCAAATTTAATGGCTTAAAATAATACATATTTATCATCTTACAGTTCTGGATGTCAGCAATCTAAGTTTCGCTGAGCTAATGTCAATGTACTACCAGCCTTGTGTTCCTTCTGGAGGCTCAGGAGGAGTGTTTGTTTTTTGTTTTTGTTTTTTTGTTTGGTTTTCTAGAGGCTGCCTGCATTCCTTAGCTCATGGACGCCTCCTCCATCTTCAGCCATCCAGGTAGCAATTTCAAATCTCTCTGCTTTAAGACCCCTGCTTCCATCATTACATCACCTTCTTTGATTCTGACCCAGATGATTCCAGATAATCTCCCCATTTCAAGATATTTAAGCATATCTGCAAAGTCCCTTTTGTTGTGGACATTAGAATGTGGACATTTTTGGGGTCATCACTGTATCCCGTAAAAGGAGTTTGCAGCCATTAGAGGGATGAGATCACTTAGGGAAATTCCTAGTCCACAGATTTTATGAGTATGTAAGCTCTTATCACATGTATTTCCAAATAACTTATTCAAATTCTTATGAAAATATATTTTTTTAAGATTTTATTTATTTCTTTGACAGAGAGAGACTCAGTGAGAGAGGGAACACAAGCAGGGGAGTGGGAGAGGGAGAAGCAGGCTTCCCACCGAGCAGGGAGCCTGATGTGGGGCTCGATCCCAGGACCCTGGGATCATGACCTGAGCTGAAGGCAGGCGCTTAACGACTGAGCCACCCAGGCGCCCTTTTGAAAATATTTCAGTTTCAGATTATTCTTTAAATTTCAGATTATGGATAAGATTACAAATGTGTACAGCACTTATGGAGTAGCAGTTTCTTACAATTTTCTAATTGAAGACCTTCTGGTCTTAAGGAATATTTGTAAGGGCTTTATAAAAAAAATATGAACACATGGGTAAATCAATATCTATTATCTGTTTAAAGTTCTTGTTAAGTTTAAAATGGTAAGACTTTTATATATAACATATACTACATAATATATGGCATGTCCTGTCATACTATAGTATATATACTATGGTAGCATAAATAAAAATGAAAATATTAAAAATATTTTTATTTAAAATATTAATTAATAATTTAAATAATTTAAAAATATTAACAAAAATATCCATGACAAGGAATATAAATGGGTGATAAATATTAAAAAGTCAGTCCCTTCATATTGAATGAAATGTCAAACAAACTTAATTTATCAAATTAGCTATTGGTGGTAAGGATTTGATGAAATTCAGGCTCTTACATTATTTTTGTTAAGAGTCTTAAGAACATTTAATCATTTGGCTCATGAATTCTAATTCCAGGATCTATTCTAAGAACTTAATCATAAATATAGAGAAATATGTATGCATAAAGTTAGAGGTTAAACATGAACAGAAAAACCTATTAAGGATTGGCTAACTACATTGATATCAGTATAATGGAACAGTATTAGCAATTAAATGATGTTTTAGGAAGATCTGTAAGAATATGGCAAATCATTCATGTATTGATGCAAAAAAGAATGTTACGTTTTAAAAATATATGCCATTTATATGGACAAAAAGGAGACTGAAAGGAAGCGTGTAAAAATATTAATAGCATCCACTTTTCACTGGTAGGATTATAAGTGAATAATTTTGTGCCACAGTATAATTTTGTATTTCTCATTTTTTTAATGACAAGTATGTAGTTTTATCTTCAGGATTAAAATAAATGCAATACAAAGTTTTAGTAGGAAATGTAGCCATTGCATGGTCCTATTGGAATTCTCCCTATTATTGGTATGTTGGCTCAAGATGTCACACCCGTGGTCCGAATGTGTGTCAATGAGAGGGAACAAGAACACTTGAGTAGATGATCTTTGCAGGAGAAAGTGGCAGGAGAATATAGCTGATTAATAGCAGCACTCAGGGAGAGAGATGAATGGGGGCTCTGCAGATACCATCTGTGTTTCATCAGAATGGATTATAGCTGCTCCATTGCCCTCACATCAGGGAGAAGGGAATAGCAT